>NW_025727281.1:0-86837 GCF_021461385.2 Schistocerca piceifrons | reverse complement strand
TCTTCTTGGTTTCTTTTCTGTTCTTCAACTGCTTCAACATCACCGCGCCCCATTTCCACACCACAGCCATCAGCCTCCAAGACGGGCAGGCGCAGTGTGCCATTTCCGGCGCACAAGCACACCCGTATGGTACTCTCCTCGCCCCCACGCCACCAACAACACAGCGACCACGCGGCTTTCAGGCATGGCATGGCACGGCACGGCACGGCACCGGCGAAATGCGCCGCCCCCGCCCCTCCGCGCATCCGTCCGTCTCGCCACGTTCACTGACAGCCGCGTCTGCGGCTACACCACGACAACCACAACACAACACCGCTCCCCTCCCTGGCAACTCATTGTTTTTCTCCTCCTCTTTTGCACAAACCACAACGCCGAGCACAGGCGCAAGCCACCCACACCGCGCCCCTCCCCGTCCCGTCTTTGGCCGCCGCTCCTCGTTTCCTCGTTTGCCCCCTCCCATCTCCCGAAATGCCATGCCAGCAGCGTTACGCATGCCCCTCCCCTGTCCACACAACACTACCGCCAAACGAACAGCCTTCCGGGCCACATGCAGGGCACGCCCACCTCCAAACACTGCCAATTCACGGACGCACGCACGCACACACACACACACACACACACACACACACACACACACACACACTTTCCCGACACCTTTCTGTACGGAGGGTGCGTCATCTCGACCGTGACAGAGTGACGCCAACTATCGACGATCCATTTCCCCCCACTGGTAAAACACGTCCACTAACACCTACATACATCATTCAAGTACACAGACAATAGCATACACACAATGGGAGGGCACACGAACATGGACGGCACGGCACTGTCACACACTCTTCCTCAGAACCAACCATACCAACAAACGTTACGTACAACCGGGAAAGCGAAAGCGAAAGCAAAAGCAAAAAGCAAAGGCCAATGCAGCCGTCAAAGGTAACGTTCACCACGGCAGACACTTGCAGCCGCGCCGCCGTTAAACGCATTTCAGTGCGGCTCCAATACGCCTCCGACACGGGAACGTTCCGTTGCTCTACGAATGCGTTTCTCCCCTTTTTCCCTTCCTCTCTCTTTTGCCCCCCCCCCCTCTGTCCTTTCCTCCTGCACTCTTGCCTCCTTCCTCACGTTCTGCCCAGACATTCGACCGATCAAAGTCAACCTGTCGTTACCGTTCTCAGCGCGACGGTGTACAACAGTATGACGGGTGTGCCCACGACTTCGGTTCAGTTGCGTGACGCCGGTCTATCGCGCCGATCGACAGTTACTCAGGGGGCGACGGATCGGACCACGTCACCGACACACAAAACACTTTCAAACAAACAAATACATACCGGATGGACACAGACAAACACGTGTACAGACATTCGCCAAAAACGGCCGCCGCCGCCGCCGCCGTCGTCTAGCGTCGCGCTTACTGTACTGCACTGGACACGCGTGCATCTTGAATGACGACATCGGTGTGCGTGCGTCGTACGCAATCAGTCAGACACGGCTATCAAAAATCAGAGTCGAATGGTACATCATCGTGCGTGTCGCCGTACACGTACAGTACAATGCAACAACAATGCGTCTTCATGGCACGTTCATTTCAACGTCACTCACACACCTCCACGCTGCAGTTACGTCGCACCATTGTCAAACTCGGCGTACAGCAAAGGGAATAGTGGGCGGCAAACAAAAACCACAAAAAAAAACAACATTTCACATTTCACCCTCGCCATGTATGATGTGCAAAAAACAAACCCGCAAACGGCCGTCGTTACGGTGACACAAAAGTCGGCGATCGCACTGTCCCCCCTCGCAGACAGGTAACACACACACCAACAACACCAAATGGGTCAAAAACCACGCCAACGAGGCGTGCCACCATTCCACGCCACGGCGACCAACCTCGTGGCCGTACCCCGCGCAACACGCTTTGACGCGCCCCCCCACCCACAATCAAAATGCACACATACATCACAGCCGTCCACACAAACAACAACAACAATTCCGCCCTTCCCGCAAAAGGCAAGTTGGTGGCCCTGAAAAGGGCCGTTTTGCCGCTCTCGCAACGGAGGAGCATTCTCTCTCCATCCTTCCTTCCGTTCCAGAGCCACCTCCTTACTTGGAGCTCGTGTACTTGGTCACCGCCTTCGTGCCCTCGCTCACGGCGTGCTTGGCCAGCTCGCCAGGCAGCAACAGCCGCACAGCGGTCTGGATCTCGCGGGACGTGATGGTCGAGCGCTTGTTGTAGTGCGCCAGGCGAGAAGCCTCGGCCGCAATGCGCTCGAAAATGTCGTTCACGAAGCTGTTCATGATGCTCATCGCCTTCGACGAGATGCCCGTGTCAGGGTGCACCTGCTTCAGCACCTTGTAGATGTAGATGGCATAGCTCTCCTTCCTCTTGCGCTTCTTCTTCTTGTCGCCCTTCGAAATGTTCTTCTGCGCCTTGCCAGCCTTCTTGGCGGCCTTCCCGCTAGTCTTGGGCGGCATCTCGAACCAACGTACGGCGGCAGCAGCAACACCAGTAGCAAGCGCTCCGCTCTAGTCAGCGTCTCCCCACACAGTGGCACCCGCCGCCAGCCGCCGCCGCACCTTTACCAGCTCGCCCTGTTGCGGCCGCCGACCAATGGGGCGCGCGCGCAACCGGCCGCCGCACCCGAGCCCATAAAGCACCCCCACCCCGGCTGCGCCGGCATTCGCTGCGTGGCAGTTTGGCATCGAGCATCGTCTCTGTCAGTCTGTGACACAAAGCCATAGGCCCCCGCTTGTACGGGAGACAAACAAGGGGTGATCTCGGATGCGTTTTTATTAAAACGTAGACGGGCACTCACTGCGAACTGGCACCAGCACCTAAGACGGCGTCTGGTGAGCAAAACTTGTCGTTGTGTTTGGCGGACTGTTGTTGGCGCGGTTTGGTGCGCGCCTTCCTGTTGTCGCGCGCCGTTTTTCCGGCCACGTCGAGCGCCTCAGCCGCACAGGTACTCCTGCTGCCGCAGAGAATAGCTCTGCTCCTCCTAAGTTAGGGCATACTGCACGTCAGGGCCTGGTCGATGGCCAGTTACCCGCGCGTGATAGGCTTGTTAGGGTCAGAACAACCAGCTGGAAACCTAACGGTGCCAACCAAGGCGGTGACTGACACTCCTTTGGCAGCCTCCCGTTTTCGTCCGGACATGGAGCATAAGACACAGTCCCCAGTGGTCCTCACGGTCACAAGGAACACAGAGACACCTGGCAGCTACGCGGTCCAAAGGACCGACCACACGGACTGCCAGGTTGAAATCAGCCCGAAGTCCAAGCTTCTGCTTGCTAACGCTATCGCGGGACTCACGGGTAAAGATAGAAAGAAATATGAACGGCGTCTCGAAAGAGCGCTGAAACCGAAAACGGAAAACGAAAAAATACCAACACCAACAAGACCACCGAAATCGAACAGCGGAGCGCGCCAGAAAAAGACCTCCACAAAAAAACCGCGCAGCTCCCCAACAAGGACAAAACAGAAGCAGACGCTTACACGGTCACGCAAGCGTAAAGTCTCACACCTGCCCGCAGACCCGAGCGCGGAGCAGCAGACCGCACTAGCGAGCGCTCACCAACACCACACAAAGGCGGCCGCCCACCCCGGAAGCGGGGAGGGTGACCGCGCGAGCGAACAAAGCCCTCAGGTATGCGGCCAGCGGCCCGAGTCGGCCGCGTCACCCGAACACGTGCAGGAGCGGAGCGGCACGGACCGCGCGCCGCGTGGCGAGGCGCCGGCCGTGGCGGGACGGGCGACCGGCGGGCCGCGGCAAAACGAAATGGCCGCGGCCGGCGGGCCGCAACGAGCCGTCACGACGGACGTCGAAGAGCTAGCCCACGCCGACGTGAACACAACAGACGCAGACGAGGATGGCTTCATACTCGCCAGAAAAACAGCCAGTCGACTCACCACCCCCGTCACACACACACCAGTCACAACACACAATAGGTACGACACAATAGATGAACAAAACACAGAGACAACGGCACCGGACGACACACAAACTAACAACACAAAAACAACAGAGGAAGAGGTGACAAAATATAGAATCCCCCCACTAGTAGTTCAGTACGACCAATCGTATAAAACCATCCATGACCTGATTAAACAAACCGTAGGAGACGGAAAATTTACGGTAAAAACTACAGGGGAAGATAAAATAAAAGTAACACTACACACAGTAGACGAATACAAGAACGTCAAAACAATGTTACAAAACCACAAAGTCCACTACTATACGTTTCCAATAGCGGCAAAGAAACCCATCAAGGTAGTGTTCCGCGGCATGCCGCATAAAACTAACACAGCTGACATCAAAACATTCCTCGAGGAACAAGGCTTCGAGGTAAGCACGGTGGTAAAAACCCACCCAAAGAGGCCATGGCCCCTACACACTGTCACCCTCCCAGACTCCTCACAGAACAGAAAGATTTGGGAGGTGGAGAGAATCCTGGCAGTCGAAGTAACTCCCGAAAAACTGAAGAAGAAATCAGGGCCGGGTAGATGCTTCAACTGCCAGGAAATAGGACACCTAGCAAGGGACTGTGGCATGCCAATGAGATGCGTCAGATGCGGAGATGCCCACACATATGACGAATGCAGGGTGCCTAGGGGGGAAGGCAAGGAATCGTGCTGCAACTGCAGAGGAGCACACCCTGCCAGCTACCTAGGGTGCCCTGCATATCGGCACGCCAGGGATCGCCACAGGGGAAAACAAACCTACGGTGGCCGCTCTCAAAGACCGGCAAATAAAACGGCACCCCAACAACCGCCCCCTTACCGACAATTTAGACAGACAACAACGAGAGTGTACGCATCGCGTACATACGCAGCAACCGTAGGCGATCCCAACAAACCACCCGACCCAAACCAGGTTCCTGGAAACGGAGAACTGCCTAGGGAAGCCCCTCAGCGCCCCCCCAAGCCCAGTCTGCATCAATCAACCGAGGACGCCACTATACAGGGACTCGCCTCGTCGATCAAAATGCTGCAAGAACAGATGACCCACTTGGTCAACGTTCTTGCCAGCATCACGCGCCTTCCAGCCGAACTCGCTACGGCAGCTAAGCAGTCGCAACCTACAGCGACTACCACAGGAAACCCCACACCCCACCATGGATAGACGACCAAATATACAAGGTCTCAAAATCTGCGTCTTCAACGCAGACGGTCTATTCAATCAAGCCCTCGAATTTAGAGAATTCATAAAAGAGGAAAACATTGACGTATGCCTAGTAGCCGAAACACACCTTAAACCAGGGGTAAGGGCATCTGTACCAAATTACAATTGTTACAGACGCGATCGGCCCACTGCAGGAGGCGGGGTCGCAGTATACGTCAAACGAGGCATAGAACACCACCAGGTGTACCCACCAGCAACCCAACAGGTAGAAACGGTCGCAATACAAATAGCCACCGTAACAGGACCCCTCACAGTCGTTGCAGCCTACCGCCCCCCTTCCCCAACGCTTGAAGAGGACGACATAGCTGCATTAAGCCAAATAAGAGGCAAGCTCCTAATAGGAGGAGACCTCAATGCCAAACACGCAGACTGGCACTCAAGAGTAAGTAATAGAGCTGGTCGACAACTGCAACGACTCGCGCGCACGCATCAGTTCCAAGTGTGGGGCCCAGAGGAACCCACCCACTTCCCGAAAACGGGAACAGGGCAGACGTCCTCGACATTGCGCTCACAAAACACATCATGGGTTTTGTGTCCGCAAGTTCAATGAACAGAATGTCGTCGGACCACAACCCTGTCATTCTCGAGGTCGATATGGGAGAATGGCTCTCTATCCCACAGCTAAGAACCTCACACAAACGCACAAATTGGGAACAGTTCCGCGCCAATATAGCTACAGAACTGACCCAAGCCCCGCCTCCAACAGCAGACACTGTCGAGCAAACGCTGGAAGACCTCACGAAAGCGATCCTGCAAGCAGCTGAGGAAGCCACGCCTGCGCCAGCGGGTCCCCCCCCGCCCCAGGCAACTTCCCCAGCACCTGCTTGCACAAATAAGACACAAAAACAGGATCGCCAAAGAGTGGAAACTCACAGGCAACAGAAACACAAGGAGGCTGCTCAACAGACTACAAAGAGAGTTGAAAGTTGCGCTCACTGAGCACCGCAACCAGCAATGGTCCGAAAGACTATCAACTCTCAACTTAGAAGACCACAGTCTATGGCAAGCCACAAAACAGTTCACGAAAAGACGCGCTAGAATGCCGCCTCTGCACGGCGAACGTGGACTGCAGTTCAGCGCCGTAGACAAAGCAAACGCGCTAGCCGACGTGTTCGAGAAGCAATTCACGCCAGCAGAGGCACAGGACAGGGAACACGTCGAAACAGTTCGCAGACAACTGGCCACCTTTTTAGCAGCAGAAGACGAAGATGAATACACGCCACTCTTCAGCCCTGAAGACGTGGCAGGAGCCATCAAGTCACTGCCAATAAAAAAGGCACCAGGCCACGACCAGCTCACCAACGAACTCCTAAAACATATCCCGCCACTGGCAATAACCCACTTAGCTGATATCTTCAATGAAATTACGCGATCACAAAAATTCCCGACCCAGTGGAAACATGCAGAAGTAGTCGCGATCGCAAAACCAGGGAAAGACCCGGTATTCCCGCAGCACTACAGACCAATTAGTCTCCTGCCCACCCTCAGCAAACTGTACGAGCGCCTCCTCTTAACTCCGATTCAAGATCACATCAGAAGAGAGCAAATTATGCCAAAATTTCAATTCGGTTTCCAGCAACAACACTCCGCCCCCCAACAAATAATGAGGGTAGTTGAAGCAGCTACAGAAAGCTTCAACCGAAAGGGCTACTGCGGGATCGTCTTATTAGACGTCGCCAAGGCTTTTGATTCAGTCTGGCACACCGGAATCTTGCACAAAATGTACACCCAAGGCTTCCCAGGGACGATAGTAAAACTTATACAGAGCTATCTAACCAGTAGGACATTCTCCGTTAAGATCGATCGATCACAGTCGAGCAGGAGAAGAATACGCGCTGGAGTGCCCCAAGGGTCCGTACTGGGTCCTACCCTGTACAACCTTTACACAGCCGACATTCCTGTAACGCAGCACGTCCAAACAGCACAATATGCAGACGACACCGCCTTCTTCTCCTGCTCCACGAACAGGAACCTGGCAACGAGAAGACTACAAACAGCACTAAACAGGACTGACTCATGGGCCAAGAAATGGCGCATCTCATTGAATACTGAAAAGACCCAGGCACTTATGATAACAAGACGCATCGGGAAACGCCGCCCCCTACGAAGACCCATCCAACTGCTGCAGCTACAAGGGCAAAATCTCCCCTGGAGAAACACGGCGAGATACCTCGGTGTGACACTGGACAAGCGACTAACTTGGAAGTGCCACATCGAGGAACTCCGCAAGAAAGCCCTAGGAAGGATGCAAGTCCTCTATCCTATATTGAATGAACGCAGTTCACTAGACCCCAGCACCGGAGTAGCGGTCTATAGAAGCCTTATTAGGCCGATACTGGAATACGCATGCCCCGTATGGGGCTATGCAGCCAGATCGACAATAGGCCGCCTACAAAAGATTCAAAACAGAGCTCTCCGGAGAGCCTTACACGTACCTCCACGATTCCCCACAGCAGATCTACATGCTGCTGCGGATATCGATACACTACAAACACGGTTCCGAAACCTGGCAGAACAGTTTTATGCCACAGCCGGTACCGCATATAATGAACTCATCAACACACTTGGCCAATACGACCAAACACATGATAAATATAAGAGACCCAAATCAATACTCTCCTGAGTAAAACAACAGAACCACACACCTCTCACGAGTAAAACAACAGAACCACACACCTCTCACCACAACAGATAAAAACAAAAGAACAGTACATCCAAAAACACCCAGCCACAGTGAAGGAAATGTCCCCAAGGGACAATAACCTTCCCAGCAACACCTTCCAATAAGAGGAAGAAATTAGAGAGGAGCGCGCGCTGCGCCGGCACGCACTCCGCTGCTCGACTCGCTGCCGCTCGCACCGGTCGTTTTCGTTTCCTTCTCGTGTGCACCGTCGCTAGCCCATCGCCATGTCCGGACGCGGAAAGGGAGGCAAAGTCAAGGGCAAGTCAAAGTCCCGCTCAAGCAGGGCTGGGCTCCAGTTCCCGGTCGGCAGAATCCACCGCCTCCTGCGCAAGGGAAACTACGCAGAGCGCGTCGGCGCCGGGGCGCCCGTCTACCTCGCCGCCGTCATGGAGTACCTCGCGGCTGAGGTGCTCGAGCTGGCCGGAAACGCGGCCCGCGACAACAAGAAGACGCGCATCATCCCGCGCCACCTGCAGCTTGCCATCCGCAACGACGAGGAGCTCAACAAGCTCCTGTCGGGCGTCACCATCGCACAGGGTGGTGTCCTACCCAACATCCAGGCCGTCCTGCTGCCAAAGAAGACCGAGAAGAAGGCCTAAAGGAGGCCAGGCAATCGCAGCGCCGCGTGCTCCCCTGCACGCAACGCGCTTTGCCGGCTCGGCTCGGCCCGGCCCACAACAATCGGCCCTTTTCAGGGCCACCACACAAACCTACGTCCAAAGCAAAATTTCAGTCGTCCTCGCCGCACCTTGTTTTGTTTCAACTTTGCACTTTCACAGCACAGCCGCCGCCGGCGCACGTCCGCCATCTTGTCGTCCACACAGCCCGCACACACACACACACACACACACACACACACACACACATTTTGCACGGTCGCAGAGTCGCCTTCCAAACGACAACGGCAGCAATAATGACCATTGTTAAAGGGAGGCGTGTCGACACACCGCCCTCCACTCCCGCGCGCAACGGCCGTCGACACGAACGAAACAGCTGATCCGGCCGCCTATGCCCACACGCCTTGCCTCGGAAACCCCAACGCCGCCGCAAACACACAGAGCCAAACCACGCAAGCAAATAATTACCGCCTCTCTCGCACAACAACACACAGCCCGCCATCTCCGTCGCGATCGATACAAAGACACACAATAACAAACACAAACGAAGCAGCTCCACACACAGCCAGCCACATGACACGTTTCCTTTCCTTCTCCCCTCCCAGCCACATCACGTCGCTCAAACGGAAAGAAAGAAAGAAACAAACAAACAAACAAACAAACGAACAACACAGCGCACACACACGCAGCAACAACAACAACAACACAGACTCTTTCGCACTTTTCAACTTCCGAACAGTGTGGTGGCCCTGAAAAGGGCCGTTTTCTAGTCTCTCCCACCCACAAGCACGGCCGCGGGAAGGCCAGCGCCCGCTGCGACGCAGCCTAACCGCCGAAACCGTACAGGGTGCGCCCCTGCCTCTTCAGGGCGTACACCACGTCCATGGCCGTCACAGTCTTGCGCTTGGCGTGCTCAGTGTACGTCACCGCGTCGCGGATCACGTTCTCCAGGAACACCTTCAGCACCCCGCGGGTCTCCTCGTAGATCAGACCAGAGATGCGCTTCACGCCGCCCCTGCGAGCCAGGCGGCGGATGGCGGGCTTCGTGATGCCCTGGATGTTGTCGCGCAACACCTTGCGGTGCCGCTTGGCGCCACCCTTGCCGAGCCCCTTTCCTCCCTTGCCGCGGCCTGTCATCCTTCCTTCCTCGGGCAAAGCAAAACGTGCACAAACAGCAGCTGCAGCGGCTGGCGAGTCGGCTACGGTCTGCGCCCAGCGCGCCCGCCGCCCCCCTATATAGACTCTGGCCCGCCCTCCCCCCACCACGCGCAACCGAGGGCATATAAGCGCAGCACGGAGGCGCGCGGGCCCGTTGTCAAGGCAGCACCGGACGCCGCGCCGCACCTAACCTCCACGCACGCCGCTCCGCTACCGCCAACGCTACCGCCATGGCCCGCACAAAGCAAACGGCCCGCAAGTCCACCGGCGGAAAGGCGCCGCGCAAACAGCTCGCCACCAAGGCGGCGAGGAAGAGCGCGCCCGCCACCGGAGGCGTCAAGAAGCCCCACCGCTACAGGCCGGGCACCGTCGCCCTGCGAGAAATCAGGCGCTACCAGAAGAGCACAGAGCTGCTCATCCGCAAGCTGCCATTCCAGCGCCTAGTGCGCGAGATCGCCCAGGACTTCAAGACCGACCTGCGCTTCCAGAGCTCCGCAGTCATGGCCCTGCAGGAGGCCAGCGAGGCCTACCTCGTCGGCCTCTTCGAAGACACCAACCTGTGCGCAATCCACGCCAAGCGCGTCACCATCATGCCCAAGGACATCCAGCTCGCGCGCCGCATCCGCGGCGAGCGCGCCTAAACCGCGCCGCGGCACCGCACCGCACAAACAAAAACGGCCCTTTTCAGGGCCACTAACATCTCTCCGTCGCGAGCAAACTTTGTCGGTCGCCTGCCTCTCGCCCCGCAACCCAAAAACAAAAACCACCACTTCCCGTCCGTCCGCCACACACACCCGCTCACTCTGCCTGCCTGCTAGCAGCGCGCAACAATCACACATCATCCCTCCCCGGCGCTCAAAGCGCACAATACCCAACGGCCGACGTCACACCGCACGGGTGGCTGGCCGGCCGCCGCTTTCGTTTCGAAAACAAAAAAAACCCGCACTCCACTCCGACGGCCAACGGCCAGGCAGGCGCGCTCGCTCGCTCTACACGCCACCGAAATCCCCGCCGACTCCTTCCACATCTCAACGTGCCCCCCGTTGCAAAACATAACACACACAAAGAAACAAAACAAAGACCAGACACGACTAGACAAGACACACATCCGAGAAGAACGAACGCAGGCAAGCCAACCAACGTATTCAAACAAAACAACGTGACAGAAAACCAACCGTCGGCCGCCGCCACAAACACGGCGACAATCAACCACGACAACAACAACACCGCTTACCGCTACCGCCGCCCACACCCGCCACCGACCCCCGCAATCAAACCACCACGGCACGCAAACAGCATCCCCACGGGCATACAGACAGACACCCACACCAAACGCAACACGACAATCAAAACCTTCCCCGACGTGCTTTGATGGCCCTGAGAAGGGCCGTTTTGGGCCGCGCGTCTCTTGCGCGCCACTAGACGACGACGGGGGGTGGGGACGACGGGGTCAAGCGCCAAACCCTTCCTTTCCCATCTCTTTCTCCTCTACTCTACTCTACTTCTTCTTCTTGGGCGAAGCCTTCGCCTTAGACGGCGTCGTCGCCTTCTTCGGGCGCGGCGCCTTCGGCTTCTTCGTCGGAACCTTGGCGGCCTTCTTCGCCTTCGACGGCGACTTGGCCTTGGCCGGCTTGGCCGCAGCCGCCTTCTTCGCACCCGCGGGAGCGGCCGACGCCGCAGACGCCTTCTTGGCGGCGCCCGCCTTCCGACCGGTCGCCGCCTTCACGCCACCAGCCTTCTTTGCGCCGGCCGCACGGGCGCCCTTCTTCTCCTTGCTGGCCGGAGCGGCGCGCTTCTTCTTGGCACCGCCAGCACGAGCCTTGCCGCCCTCGGCCGCCCCCCCGCCGCCGGCGCCGGCAAGCTTGAACGAGCCGGACGCGCCCTTCCCCTTCGTCTGCACCAGCTCGCCCGCCACGACGGCCGACTTGAGGTACTTCTTGATAAACGGCGCCAGCTTCTCCGCGTCCAGCTTGTAGTGCGCGGCTATGTACTTCTTGATCGCCTGCAGCGACGACCCGCCGCGCTCCTTCAGACTCTTGATGGCGGCCGTCACCATCTCAGAGGTGCGCGGGTGCGCAGGCTTGGCGCGCGGCTTCTTCGCAGACGACGCAGACTTGGCCTTCTTCGTAGTGCCGGTGGCGGCGGGTGCCGCAGCAGTCTCGTTCGTAGCCGCCTGATCTGCCATTTCGACGACGCGCGTAACACACAGCGAGAGCGAGAGCGAGAGCGAGCGGGACGGCAGGCACGCAAGCACAGCACAGCACGGCAGAGCAGAGCAGAGAATCACAAGGGCCCCAGCCAGTGTCGCGGGCGGGCGCGGACGGCCGAGAGAGCGGCCGCCACTCTGCGCGCCGCCGCGCCGCGCCTCCCGCGCTTGCTACCGCCCAACGTCCGACAGCCTGTGCGGAGCAGCCCCAAAGCTGCGCCACAACCGCCCGCGCCTTTCAAACCACCGAGGATGGGGCTACACACAGCCACACCACAGTCGCCAACCAGTCGCCACGGCAGCGCCGCAAACCACGGCCAAACTGCAGCTACCGCGCGCTACAGCCTGGGTCGGCCCGCCGAGAATCGCCGCCCCCGCCCAAATGCCGCCCCCACAGCCCCAGCCGACGACCCGCCACAATGGCCAAACCTTCGGCAAAACTCCCACACCGTCGCCGCGGCAGCCCGGCCAGCGCGGCCGGCGCCACAGCCACACAAGCCGAGGCGTGCGGCGATGACGGCCGTGCAAACGCGCCTCCGCCGCCCCATCGCCTTCCGTCGCCCTCCCGCCGTTTCCCGATCGGCCCGCAGCCGTCGGGCCACATCGCGCGCCGTCCTCCTCCTCTCGCCCGCCAACATTCACAGCCGTTTCTCAACAATTGCCCGCCGCAAACGGACGCCGCCTGCGCAACAGGCGCCGCCGCCCCTCGCCGCTTCCGACCCAACCCCTCGACCGAGGCAAACCGCAATCCGAATCTACAGACCAACCCAATCTGCCGTCAGCACACACGACAGCCGACCTTACACGTTGCGCGTTACACATTACGTTTACACGTCTAGGTTAGGTTCGGTTAGGTTAGGTGGACGTGGGTTAGGTTAAGGGGACTTGGGTTAGGTTAAGCGTCAAACTTAGGTTAAGCATTCAAACACGTCAGGCGTCAGAGGTTAGGTTAGGTTAGGTTAGGTTAGGTTAGGTTAGGTTAGGTTACGTTAGGTTACGTTACACGTTAGGTTAAGGGGTCAGTGCTAGGTTAAGAAGCGTCAAACGTAGGTTAAAAAAGCGTTCAAAACGTGAGGCGTGAGCCGCCGGACAGCTTACCTTACGTAGACGTTTGGGGCTCACAGGCTGAGCTCACCTCACCACACCACAGGTTAGGTTCGGTTCGGTTCGCTCGGCTCAGCGTAAAGCGCCGAGGTCAGGGTTACGTTCGTTCACCTTCGGGCGCCACACTTTCGGTTGAAAGGTCGCGACGGGACGACGTCGGCAGGCACCGCCGCAAACGGACAAAAACGTACAGACGACGTCGAAAACCGCCGACAGACGGGGGAGCAGCACGACCACGACCAGATACCGAGCGCGAACGAGACGCACGCGAACCACCCCCACCGGCCAAAGGGCACCACACAACAACCCAGAGCACCACGTGTCGACACCACAGCAACCCGCCGCTCACGCGACATGGCTGGCACCGAAGGGCAACCGCCCGCAACTGCGCTTTCCGCGCCGGCCCGGATGCACGTCGTGCTACAACAACACCACTACCGTACACAGCCGCTGTTCACAACATCACTATCATGCGCGCCCGCGGCTCGCCGCCGTCGCAGTCGCAGCCCCAACGCCAGCACTTTTGCACCACCATTCACACGCACCGCAACACAGCTCGCCGACACAGCCGAACAAAACAAACACCACACAACAACAGCAACAACGCCGCCGCCTCTACTCGTGCCGGCGACCCACCCCGCCGATGGCGCACCTTTCGCCAGCCGGCAATCGACACACACGCACGCACCCACCCACCCCCCGGGGCCCAGTGCAAAAAAAAACACACAAAAACAAAAACAAAAAAAAAACAACACAAACGACACGGGAAGCGCACACCGCCACTTCGCGCGCACGCCACCAACCAGTCGTCGTCTCAAAATAACAAACACAAACAAAATAAACTAACAACTAGGGCAACACAAAACAAAAACGCCTCGCACGAACCGCCCACAAAAAGGACAAGCACACGCACAGCCTCTGCTGACGACCACGACGCAGCGGCACGCTGCTCCTGTCCCGCGCCCCGCGCCCCGCGCCCCACTCGATTCACAACTCACGCGACACCGTCAACGACGGGCTCGCTTCCCGCAACCTACCACCTTTCCGCCACGACGCACAGCCCCAGCCCCACCCGACCCGACGACGCCCGTGGCAACGACTGCACTTTCACCACCGCCTCCCCCTTCCCCCCCAAAACACACACACACACACACACACACACACACACAGCCAGCCAAAAACGCACTCGCGACCCACACATGCACGTGCATCGGCACACGCCAACCAGTCAACGTCGACAACCACACGCAAGGCTCGAAACGAAACCGGCGTCCTTCCACGTTGCCATCAAGCTACCTACACGACACAAGACACAAGGAACAAACACAACAGCCGGCCCCACTAATTCCCACTCTCACGCCGCAAAAAGCACACCGAAACCGCCAAACGCACGCACATTCCCCTTCGCACTGACACCGACCGGCTCGCTACCACACACCTCTCGGCAGCCGTTTCACGCCAATTCGCCACACCGCCCACACAGTCGACAAGCGCCCGCCCTGTACGGCACACGCAACGACGCAGCGCAGCAAAGGGCGCCCGCAACACATACCTCTCCTCTCTCTCCCTCTCCGCCGCCCGACGCGCCAACCGCCACGCCACACCGCCAGCCACTCGCAAATTGTGCACTGCCACCAGCCACACGTCCAACACGCCGCGCCGCCTCCGGCCACCCGCCAGGGGGCGCTCACGTCCGCGACAACAGCGCGGCCCGCCGGGCCGAACCGAACCGAACCGAGCCGCCGCTGCTCTGCACTCGGCACGGCCACACCCTGCTGCAGACCGGGCTCGTCTCTCTGTACGCGTCTGCCTGCGCATCAACACAACACGACCTTTTTTTTTTTTTCTCTCTACCGCCATCCCTTCTTCTCGCGTTTTACTCGTTGTTGCAGCAGCGGCGCACACCTACACATCCACAGCCCCAGCCGAGCCGAGCCGGCCTCACCTCAGGGCCCGCCGCCAGCGTCTCCTCCTCGGGCACAGGTGCGGTGCTGTGGCCGCCCATCCAACCGCATTGCTGGCCGTCCAGCCGCCAGGCGTTCCCACTGCCGCGAGCCACGCCGCGCACCGACCCTGCTGCAGAAAACGAAGCATAGCCAGAGACCGACCGATACACAAAGCAAGCCGTCGCCTCGCCTCTTGTCCTTCCTGCCTTCCTTTCGCCCCCCCCCCCCTCCTTTTTTTTTTTTTATTTTGTTTTCTTCTTTCTTTCTTTCTTTGGCCCTCTCTCCTTCCCGCCCCATGGCGGTTACGGCACCGCCTGCAGCGGCAGATTTTTTGCGCCCACACGCCTACTCCTACCACCATTAACCTTGCCCTGCCCATCAACGTCGCAGTCGAACCGACGCTTGCCAACACACTGCCCACGTTCCTTTCTCTTTTCGGCCTACGCCCATTACGCGCCGCCGCCACAGCACCTTCCCTTCCCACAACACACCGACGTCATCACACGCACCCACAAACAGGGGCCACGACCGTGTTCCTCGCCCACTCCCATCCCGCACGGTACGCACATTCCCAACTACTACCGCGCACCCTCCCTTTCCAATCTGTGTGTCTCTGTGTCTGTGTCCTGTGTCCTGTCCGCGCGTGACGCCTCTCAACATCCGCCGTCCCCCGTCCCGTTTTCGCCCCCATGCCGTCGTCGCGCCGCCTCCTCCCCGTCCACCGCCGCCCCTGTCCGCCCCGCACCACACCATACACCGCTGCTTGTCCCGGCCGTTGCCACCAAAGGCGCCGACCGCAAACGCGCCACGCCGCAGCCCCCGTGCGTCTCGCTCGCTTGCATCTCCGTGCCGACGCTGCCTCTCTTCCCGCTCGCACTCGACCTCGACAACACAGTCTTTGGCTCCGCCACTGCGTGTTCCGGTGGTACGCACGCTGCAACACGTATGTATTCGTTACCAGAGCGATGGCGAGGCATGACAGCATCTCTGTCTGACCAGAGAGTTATTTATCGTTGCTAGTCGGCGCTTGGACCGCGCCAGACGACAGTAGTGGCACGCACCGGGTCGCCAGGAACAGTTGTTATATATATTGTAGCGCGAGTCGGGAGAGGTAGTAGTCGGTCGACAGTAGTAGCGGGTGGACGGTTGTACTGAGCGGGCGTCGGCGGCGTGCTCTGCTCGTCTCGCGACTCTGGTCACGGTTCGGGACGATGTATAGTATATTGTGTTATAATCAAAAGGTAGTGTGAAGCTGCATTGCGCAAATCTGATAACGTATGTTCATTGTACTTATTTTGTTCAACAACAAAAGCCCCACTATTACTTTTTTCTAAAGCAACTTTTGTCTTTTAACGAAAAACATTCACTTTTTAAAGACTACTTCCTATGGCATTTCCCTCCAAGGAGTGCAATTAATTACCAGCCAGCACTCATTCATTGCACACAGCTGTGTAAGGGGTATCTACAATTGAGGAGCGGATATAAATGCAACTTTTTTGTTTTTTTTTTTTTTTTTGTGTGTTGTAACCTCCCCGCAAAATTTAAAATAATGGACAATGTTATTTACGGATGCTAATGGACATTGCGCTAATTGTAACCTCGCCCACAATGAGAGGTATTGAAAATGGCAACAAAAATGTGAAATTCGCAATCCGACTCAAATATAAATTCTTCACAACATTTAAAGTCCGTTCAGTGACAAGAAACTTCAATTGAGCCGAAATATCGGTCTTTGGCCCTGTGCAAAACAATCAGAATTAAAGTCTTACCTCAGAATAAATGGATGTCACATTTCTGCTCTTGTTGTTGCGCAGCGCTTGGAGGAACTGCATTGCAAATAATAATATTCTCTTTTTTTGTGATTTTAGTGAAATTTTTCTTCAAAGAAGTGGAATGAAATGGGAAGTGCAACGAACTCTTTAGTTCAATAAAACATTACATTTTTGAAAAATGCTTTTGAAATAAAAATTATTTTTGGGGAACTTGTTGGAGAATTAATTACAATAAATATAATTTTTCATTATCTAATGATTATATTAATTAACAGTATACCTCCTTCACCATCTTGACCAGTGTTGCCGACCGCCTACATCACACAACCGCACTCGGCTGCTACTACTGACCGACCGCTCTGCATGACGACTATTAGCGTACTGCACGCGACGACTACTGACAGAGTACAGCCCTCAACTAGACAGAGCTACAGACTCGCAACGACTGACTGACTGACTGACTGACTGACTGAGAACCGCTCGCAACACTCGCGCGGTCCAGCGCAAACTCTCTGGTCACAGATGCTACAATGTCTCGCCATCGCTGCTATGTTACATACGTGTTTCAGTGTCTTTTTCATTGGGGTAACGATCTTTGGCTCTTTTTATTCTGAATACAGGGCCAAAGGTCAACGCTGCTGCCCTTATACAATTTATCAGGTTCCATTATGTCTGTTGCAATGTTACATACGGTTCATTCTTTCATTAATATTATCGTTGGGTTTGTTTTGTAGGGACGTTAACATTCTGGCACATTTTTATTATCATCGGACTCTCTGCTATTTGTGCAGGGAGGTTATACCTGGGTCCATTTCCATTTCCATTTCCATTTACATTTTAATATTGATAGACTTTTTGTTTTCTTTTTTTGTTTCTTGTTGTTTTTCCTTCTTTTTTCTTGTTGTTTTTTTTTCTTTCTTTTTTTTTGTTTTGTTTTGTTTTTCCCGCTCTCACCACCACCGCCGCATCACGCCTTCCGTTTTCTTCTTGGTTTCTTTTCTGTTCTTCAACTGCTTCAACATCACCGCGCCCCATTTCCACACCACAGCCATCAGCCTCCAAGACGGGCAGGCGCAGTGTGCCATTTCCGGCGCACAAGCACACCCGTACGGTACTCTCCTCGCCCCCACGCCACCAACAACACAGCGACCACGCGGCTTTCAGGCATGGCATGGCACGGCACGGCACGGCACCGGCGAAATGCGCCGCCCCCGCCCCTCCGCGCATCCGTCCGTCTCGCCACGTTCACTGACAGCCGCGTCTGCGGCTACACCACGACAACCACAACACAACACCGCTCCCCTCCCTGGCAACTCATTGTTTTTCTCCTCCTCTTTTGCACAAACCACAACGCCGAGCACAGGCGCAAGCCACCCACACCGCGCCCCTCCCCGTCCCGTCTTTGGCCGCCGCTCCTCGTTTCCTCGTTTGCCCCCTCCCATCTCCCGAAATGCCATGCCAGCAGCGTTACGCATGCCCCTCCCCTGTCCACACAACACTACCGCCAAACGAACAGCCTTCCGGGCCACATGCAGGGCACGCCCACCTCCAAACACTGCCAATTCACGGACGCACGCACGCACACACACACACACACACACACACACACACACACACACACACACTTTCCCGACACCTTTCTGTACGGAGGGTGCGTCATCTCGACCGTGACAGAGTGACGCCAACTATCGACGATCCATTTCCCCCCACTGGTAAAACACGTCCACTAACACCTACATACATCATTCAAGTACACAGACAATAGCATACACACAATGGGAGGGCACACGAACATGGACGGCACGGCACTGTCACACACTCTTCCTCAGAACCAACCATACCAACAAACGTTACGTACAACCGGGAAAGCGAAAGCGAAAGCAAAAGCAAAAAGCAAAGGCCAATGCAGCCGTCAAAGGTAACGTTCACCACGGCAGACACTTGCAGCCGCGCCGCCGTTAAACGCATTTCAGTGCGGCTCCAATACGCCTCCGACACGGGAACGTTCCGTTGCTCTACGAATGCGTTTCTCCCCTTTTTCCCTTCCTCTCTCTTTTGCCCCCCCCCCCTCTGTCCTTTCCTCCTGCACTCTTGCCTCCTTCCTCACGTTCTGCCCAGACATTCGACCGATCAAAGTCAACCTGTCGTTACCGTTCTCAGCGCGACGGTGTACAACAGTATGACGGGTGTGCCCACGACTTCGGTTCAGTTGCGTGACGCCGGTCTATCGCGCCGATCGACAGTTACTCAGGGGGGCGACGGATCGGACCACGTCACCGACACACAAAACACTTTCAAACAAACAAATACATACCGGATGGACACAGACAAACACGTGTACAGACATTCGCCAAAAACGGCCGCCGCCGCCGCCGCCGTCGTCTAGCGTCGCGCTTACTGTACTGCACTGGACACGCGTGCATCTTGAATGACGACATCGGTGTGCGTGCGTCGTACGCAATCAGTCAGACACGGCTATCAAAAATCAGAGTCGAATGGTACATCATCGTGCGTGTCGCCGTACACGTACAGTACAATGCAACAACAATGCGTCTTCATGGCACGTTCATTTCAACGTCACTCACACACCTCCACGCTGCAGTTACGTCGCACCATTGTCAAACTCGGCGTACAGCAAAGGGAATAGTGGGCGGCAAACAAAAACCACAAAAAAAAACAACATTTCACATTTCACCCTCGCCATGTATGATGTGCAAAAAACAAACCCGCAAACGGCCGTCGTTACGGTGACACAAAAGTCGGCGATCGCACTGTCCCCCCTCGCAGACAGGTAACACACACACCAACAACACCAAATGGGTCAAAAACCACGCCAACGAGGCGTGCCACCATTCCACGCCACGGCGACCAACCTCGTGGCCGTACCCCGCGCAACACGCTTTGACGCGCCCCCCCACCCACAATCAAAATGCACACATACATCA
Source organism: Schistocerca piceifrons (assembly GCF_021461385.2). Taxonomy (NCBI): domain Eukaryota; kingdom Metazoa; phylum Arthropoda; class Insecta; order Orthoptera; family Acrididae; genus Schistocerca; species Schistocerca piceifrons. The sequence continues at coordinate 67,223 of NW_025727281.1, read as the reverse complement.
CAGCCGTCCACACAAACAACAACAACAATTCCGCCCTTCCCGCAAAAGGCAAGTTGGTGGCCCTGAAAAGGGCCGTTTTGCCGCTCTCGCAACGGAGGAGCATTCTCTCTCCATCCTTCCTTCCGTTCCAGAGCCACCTCCTTACTTGGAGCTCGTGTACTTGGTCACCGCCTTCGTGCCCTCGCTCACGGCGTGCTTGGCCAGCTCGCCAGGCAGCAACAGCCGCACAGCGGTCTGGATCTCGCGGGACGTGATGGTCGAGCGCTTGTTGTAGTGCGCCAGGCGAGAAGCCTCGGCCGCAATGCGCTCGAAAATGTCGTTCACGAAGCTGTTCATGATGCTCATCGCCTTCGACGAGATGCCCGTGTCAGGGTGCACCTGCTTCAGCACCTTGTAGATGTAGATGGCATAGCTCTCCTTCCTCTTGCGCTTCTTCTTCTTGTCGCCCTTCGAAATGTTCTTCTGCGCCTTGCCAGCCTTCTTGGCGGCCTTCCCGCTAGTCTTGGGCGGCATCTCGAACCAACGTACGGCGGCAGCAGCAACACCAGTAGCAAGCGCTCCGCTCTAGTCAGCGTCTCCCCACACAGTGGCACCCGCCGACTGACCGGAGTGTCTGATGGGTTCGTGACCCCTTGTGCTTCAAGGCCCGGGACTAGTTGTCTCTTCCCTTGTTTCTGAAGTTGGGTTATGGATGATGGTTTCGAGCTCGTAGGAAGGAGGTGGTTGGATGTCTGATGTTGAAGAAGGAGGAGGTGTTGATCTGATGTTGAACTTTAAGGGATGAAGTTACGCTGCGTAATCATACGCGGGAATTTGGATCTTGGGTTTGGAGGGATGTTACCGAGGGATTGGATAAGGGCGTGGGGTGATGTTTGTGTCCGTGTGTAAAATGTTTGTGCTTGAGTCTGGATTATTTGTGTGATCTTCGTGACATTGTGTTGTAGGTAAATGTCCGTGTTGGGTAAGAAGCGGGGTGCATCAGTGGCTATGCGTAAGAATCTGTTTTGCAGTGCTTGGATTCTTTTAACGTGTGTATCGGCTGTGATTGCCCATATCTCTGAACCGTAGGTTATGACTGGTTGGATGAAAATTTTGAATAGATTGAGTTTCGTTTTCATCTGTAGTCCGTTTCCTTTTATGAGCGGGTAGAGGTTGTAAATGAGACCTTGGCCTCGATTACATATGTGCTCCACATGCTTTTGGAACGTTAATCTGGTGTCTAGGGTTATGCCTAAGTATTTGGCGCTGGGACTCCAGGGAATTATTGTTCCGTTGAGGCTCAGTGTAGCATCGTCTGGGATTCTTTTGTACGTGAATAGTATTGCCTGGGTTTTATCTGAGTTAATTGTGATCTTCCAACGGAGTGCCCACCTGTGGATATCGTGCAGGTGCTCTTCTAGCTTCCTGGCAATATACGTAAGATTGGAGCTGCTTCGGAAAATCGCCGTATCATCTGCAAAAAGGGCTAGCTGCCCCCCCATCTGGTGTGGTATATCATTGGAGTATACTGAATAAAGTGTCGGACCCAGGACGGAGCCTTGGGGTACCCCTGCAGCAATGGGCCGGAACTGGCTGTTACACTTGTCCAGTGCGACGAAAAATTTCCTGTTGCTGAGGAAGGAGTGAAGGATGTGGATGATATGGAGGGGACAGTGATAGTGGAGGAGTTTAGAGATTAGCCCTGTGTGCCATACCTTGTCGAACGCCTTTTGAATATCTAAGAATACGGCACCTGTGCTGTGGCGGATTTGGCGGGCGTTGCATATATGCTCAACCAGCCTCATCGTTTGTTGGACAGTACTATGATTGTTACGGAAGCCAAACTGTTGGGGAATGATGATGTTCTGTTCGGAGAGGAAGCGTTGGAGGTGTGAGAGGATTATTCGTTCAAGGATTTTTGAAGGACAGCTTAGGAGGGAGATCGGGCGATAGTTTTGGGGGAAAAGGAGGTCCTTGCCAGGCTTTGGTATAGTGATGACCCTGGCAATTTTCCACGGCTTGGGAAAGTATTGAAGTCTGAGGCAGGCGTTGTAAATGTTTGTGAGGAGTTCGATGGAGATTGGGGGTAGGTGTTTTAGGTGCATGGGAGATATTTTGTCAGGGCCTGGGGATTTTTTATTGTGGAGTGTTTTGATATGTCCACATATTTCGTCGGAAGTGACGTCAGGAAAGTGGGTTGCTACAGGGGCCCTGAGGCCTCTGGTTACACTTCTGATTGTTCTTTCCTCATGTTCGTCCGCTTCTGCGTCGTCGGTTTCTGAGGTGGTGAACTGGCGTTCTAAGGTTTCGGCCATAACCTCTGCCTTGCCCTGGGAGTCGTAGACCAGTCCGTTCAGTCCATGCAGGGGCTTATTTGCAGTTCGAGGGGATTTCCTGGCTTTAGTGATGCGCCAGAACTTCTCTGGGTTCCCCTCAGCTTCCTGCAGTGTTTCATCCCACTTCTGGTTTTTGTGCTGTTGTAGTTCTCTCCTTATTTGGCGGCTGAGTTGGTCTGCACGACGTCGGTCAGCTGGGTCGCGGTAGTCCTGCCATCTCTTCCTGAAGTAGCGTTTGTCTGCTAGGAGGTTTTGTAATTGTTGCGGGAGGGTGGATCTAGAGGTTTGGTGGGTGATGGTAGTTGTAGCTTTTCGGCTGCATTCCGTGATGGCTTCTGTGAGTGATTGTATAGCCTGATTTACTGCTGCTTTACTGTTTAGGTTGGGGTTATCTGGGGTGTTGTTTACAAGAAGGGCGTTGAAGCGATCCCAGTTGGTGTATGATGATTTGATGGTTCGCCAGGGATCCTGCTGTTGGGCATTGGCATTTAGGGAGAGGAAGACAGGATTGTGATCGGAGTCTAGGTCGTTTATTACGGAGAGGGAGAGGTTCCAGGGTATATTCTTGACGAGAAAAAAGTCAAGGACGTCGGGGCGGAGTTGGTGGTTGTAGTGGAAGTGGGTTGGGGTGTCAGGAGCCGCAACAATTACGTCTCTCGTACCTTGTAGGAAGTTGTGGAGGATCTGACCATTCCTGTTGGTGGTCCTGCTGTTCCAGGAAGGGTGCTTGGAGTTCCAATCACCCCCAAGTATTGCAGTGCGTCCTAGGTCTAAGAGGGCTTGCAGGTCTGCTGGTACTATCCGTGCTCCTGCTGGTGGGTTATAGATTGCCGCCAGCACTACTGTCCTGCCTTGTATGTCTAGTTCTATGGCTGTGGCTTCTGCTCTCGCGAGGTTGGGGGTGTTCAACCTTCTGTGGGTGATCCTGTGTTTTATTAATATGGCCGTGCCCCCGCCGGGGCGATTAACACGGTCATTTCTGTAGGTGATGTAGTTTCGTATTTTGATTCGTTGTTCTGGGGTGAGGTGGGTCTCTGTGATAAGTGCTACGTCTACTCTGTTGGTATCTAAGAATTCTTCCAATATCCGACGTTGTGGTAGAACGCCATTGGCGTTCCATGTTATAATATTGAAGGGTTTTGTGTTATTAATCTGAGCCATAGAAGAAATCTATTGCTGCTGTAAACAGTATGCTAATTTTTGAAAAGGCATCTGGAGCCTGTCTGATTTCGGCTATTGTCTTTTGGACAGTGGTCACCACCTTTCTGATGTTGACTTGTGAGATGAGGCCAAGAAGCGTCTTCACGTCGTCACCAAATCCTGAGGGGGGGGCAGCATCTGAGGTTTGTTGTTGTTGTGGCTGCTGGAAGGCCTGTGATGTTGAGGCAGCAGTGTTAGACCATGTTTTCCTTGGGGTTCTCAGTCCTGGGAACTGTTTTGGTTCTGGTCGGAATTCAGGTTTCTGTTGTACTGAGGTCTGAGTTCTTTGCCTTCGTGTATTCCAGTCTGCCAGCAGTTCGAGGAATTTTGGGCATTTACGGTAGCTGGCGGTGTGCGCCCCACCGCAGTTTGCACATTTTGGCGGAGTTTTGAGTGCTTTCTTGCACTCTGCTGTTGGGTGATTTGCTCCGCATTTTACGCAGCGCGGTGGCAGCTTGCAGCACCTGGAGCCATGATAAAACTGTTGGCAATTGTGACATTGCGCTGGGCCTCTTGGGGCTCTGTAGGATCTGACTGTTATCCCGAGGTGTAGCAATGAGTGGAGTTTGTAGATCCTTTTCCCTTCTTCTGTGTTGTCTAGTTCTACCATGAACTGCGCTTTTGGTCGTCTGGTTCCGTCGTCAGTGGGTTCAGACATCTGTGCAACCCTGTGGACGGGGAGGTTTAGTGCAGTGAGGCATTCGTGGATCATAGAGGGGGCCATATTGATCAGGAGCCCATAGATGACCACCTTTAAGGGCTTGATGGGATTCAGTTCATGTGTATAGAACGGGATTTTCTCCTCAGTTAGTAGCTTGTAGAGGAGGTGGTAGTCCTCTGCTTCTGTGAAGTAGTATGAGATTTTCTCTTTTGAGGATTTTGAACGAAGGTTGCCCTTCATTTTGGGTCTGATATTACGTAGAATGTCGATGTAGTTTGTGGTATTGAACACCACTATGGGTGGAACCAGAGGTTTTACTGGTTTTGTTGTTTGCGGAGTTTGACTGCTGTCTGATGCCTCACCCTGAAGGGCAGCGAACCTGTTGGATGTCGGGACGTTAGGAACTGTTTCCTCATCCATTTCGGAATCTTCTGGTAGAGCCACGTCAGCTGGGTCTAGTTCTGGCGTCTCTTGCAGTGTGACCTCTGAGACTTTCCGTTTCGGCGCTGAATTGCCGTCGGAAGTACCAGCGCCGTCGGAAAACTGGTTTTCGACAGGTGCCTTGCGTTTTATTTCTGACCTCATTTTCTCCCTCTCCCTACCTTTCGTGTGTGTGTGTGTGTCATGTGGTGTGAGTGTGAGTGAGTGGGGGGGGAGTGGGGGATGGTCTGAGTGGGTTGGGGTGGCCCTATCGGCCGTGGAATTCGCGAGGAATTCCGCGGCGGAAAGGTAGTAAGTCGGAAGGGTGGTAGATGCTCTTTCTGGAATTTTGATCTGACTTTGCCTCGGTGTACGCGGGCTGGTCCCACGTGAAGGGGGCCCTGGCACACAAAATCCCTAGCTAACAACTAGAGTCTGGCTAACCCAGAATCATCCTACCGCGATGAGCATCATGAACAGAGCAATTCGTGAACACGACAATTTTGCTGACTTACGCACTCGCATGCGAGGCGCAAGCCACGTCGAAACGTCGTCTTCTTCTCACCCACGTGGTCGGAACAGTCGGCGCGCCTCAGCGCGGCAGCGCAGACAAAGGCAGCGAGCGGACAAAGGCGGCGGCAAGCACACGCGCGCCAGGTAGCAGGAAGCTCCGTTCAGCGCGGAGTGCGAGCTCGGTATGGCGGGCACCCGCCGCCAGCCGCCGCCGCACCTTTACCAGCTCGCCCTGTTGCGGCCGCCGACCAATGGGGCGCGCGCGCAACCGGCCGCCGCACCCGAGCCCATAAAGCACCCCCACCCCGGCTGCGCCGGCACGCACTCCGCTGCTCGACTCGCTGCCGCTCGCACCGGTCGTTTTCGTTTCCTTCTCGTGTGCACCGTCGCTAGCCCATCGCCATGTCCGGACGCGGAAAGGGAGGCAAAGTCAAGGGCAAGTCAAAGTCCCGCTCAAGCAGGGCTGGGCTCCAGTTCCCGGTCGGCAGAATCCACCGCCTCCTGCGCAAGGGAAACTACGCAGAGCGCGTCGGCGCCGGGGCGCCCGTCTACCTCGCCGCCGTCATGGAGTACCTCGCGGCTGAGGTGCTCGAGCTGGCCGGAAACGCGGCCCGCGACAACAAGAAGACGCGCATCATCCCGCGCCACCTGCAGCTTGCCATCCGCAACGACGAGGAGCTCAACAAGCTCCTGTCGGGCGTCACCATCGCACAGGGTGGTGTCCTACCCAACATCCAGGCCGTCCTGCTGCCAAAGAAGACCGAGAAGAAGGCCTAAAGGAGGCCAGGCAATCGCAGCGCCGCGTGCTCCCCTGCACGCAACGCGCTTTGCCGGCTCGGCTCGGCCCGGCCCACAACAATCGGCCCTTTTCAGGGCCACCACACAAACCTACGTCCAAAGCAAAATTTCAGTCGTCCTCGCCGCACCTTGTTTTGTTTCAACTTTGCACTTTCACAGCACAGCCGCCGCCGGCGCACGTCCGCCATCTTGTCGTCCACACAGCCCGCACACACACACACACACACACACACACACACACACATTTTGCACGGTCGCAGAGTCGCCTTCCAAACGACAACGGCAGCAATAATGACCATTGTTAAAGGGAGGCGTGTCGACACACCGCCCTCCACTCCCGCGCGCAACGGCCGTCGACACGAACGAAACAGCTGATCCGGCCGCCTATGCCCACACGCCTTGCCTCGGAAACCCCAACGCCGCCGCAAACACACAGAGCCAAACCACGCAAGCAAATAATTACCGCCTCTCTCGCACAACAACACACAGCCCGCCATCTCCGTCGCGATCGATACAAAGACACACAATAACAAACACAAACGAAGCAGCTCCACACACAGCCAGCCACATGACACGTTTCCTTTCCTTCTCCCCTCCCAGCCACATCACGTCGCTCAAACGGAAAGAAAGAAAGAAACAAACAAACAAACAAACAAACAAACAAACGAACAACACAGCGCACACACACGCAGCAACAACAACAACAACACAGACTCTTTCGCACTTTTCAACTTCCGAACAGTGTGGTGGCCCTGAAAAGGGCCGTTTTCTAGTCTCTCCCACCCACAAGCACGGCCGCGGGAAGGCCAGCGCCCGCTGCGACGCAGCCTAACCGCCGAAACCGTACAGGGTGCGCCCCTGCCTCTTCAGGGCGTACACCACGTCCATGGCCGTCACAGTCTTGCGCTTGGCGTGCTCAGTGTACGTCACCGCGTCGCGGATCACGTTCTCCAGGAACACCTTCAGCACCCCGCGGGTCTCCTCGTAGATCAGACCAGAGATGCGCTTCACGCCGCCCCTGCGAGCCAGGCGGCGGATGGCGGGCTTCGTGATGCCCTGGATGTTGTCGCGCAACACCTTGCGGTGCCGCTTGGCGCCACCCTTGCCGAGCCCCTTTCCTCCCTTGCCGCGGCCTGTCATCCTTCCTTCCTCGGGCAAAGCAAAACGTGCACAAACAGCAGCTGCAGCGGCTGGCGAGTCGGCTACGGTCTGCGCCCAGCGCGCCCGCCGCCCCCCTATATAGACTCTGGCCCGCCCTCCCCCCACCACGCGCAACCGAGGGCATATAAGCGCAGCACGGAGGCGCGCGGGCCCGTTGTCAAGGCAGCACCGGACGCCGCGCCGCACCTAACCTCCACGCACGCCGCTCCGCTACCGCCAACGCTACCGCCATGGCCCGCACAAAGCAAACGGCCCGCAAGTCCACCGGCGGAAAGGCGCCGCGCAAACAGCTCGCCACCAAGGCGGCGAGGAAGAGCGCGCCCGCCACCGGAGGCGTCAAGAAGCCCCACCGCTACAGGCCGGGCACCGTCGCCCTGCGAGAAATCAGGCGCTACCAGAAGAGCACAGAGCTGCTCATCCGCAAGCTGCCATTCCAGCGCCTAGTGCGCGAGATCGCCCAGGACTTCAAGACCGACCTGCGCTTCCAGAGCTCCGCAGTCATGGCCCTGCAGGAGGCCAGCGAGGCCTACCTCGTCGGCCTCTTCGAAGACACCAACCTGTGCGCAATCCACGCCAAGCGCGTCACCATCATGCCCAAGGACATCCAGCTCGCGCGCCGCATCCGCGGCGAGCGCGCCTAAACCGCGCCGCGGCACCGCACCGCACAAACAAAAACGGCCCTTTTCAGGGCCACTAACATCTCTCCGTCGCGAGCAAACTTTGTCGGTCGCCTGCCTCTCGCCCCGCAACCCAAAAACAAAAACCACCACTTCCCGTCCGTCCGCCACACACACCCGCTCACTCTGCCTGCCTGCTAGCAGCGCGCAACAATCACACATCATCCCTCCCCGGCGCTCAAAGCGCACAATACCCAACGGCCGACGTCACACCGCACGGGTGGCTGGCCGGCCGCCGCTTTCGTTTCGAAAACAAAAAAAACCCGCACTCCACTCCGACGGCCAACGGCCAGGCAGGCGCGCTCGCTCGCTCTACACGCCACCGAAATCCCCGCCGACTCCTTCCACATCTCAACGTGCCCCCCGTTGCAAAACATAACACACACAAAGAAACAAAACAAAGACCAGACACGACTAGACAAGACACACATCCGAGAAGAACGAACGCAGGCAAGCCAACCAACGTATTCAAACAAAACAACGTGACAGAAAACCAACCGTCGGCCGCCGCCACAAACACGGCGACAATCAACCACGACAACAACAACACCGCTTACCGCTACCGCCGCCCACACCCGCCACCGACCCCCGCAATCAAACCACCACGGCACGCAAACAGCATCCCCACGGGCATACAGACAGACACCCACACCAAACGCAACACGACAATCAAAACCTTCCCCGACGTGCTTTGATGGCCCTGAGAAGGGCCGTTTTGGGCCGCGCGTCTCTTGCGCGCCACTAGACGACGACGGGGGGTGGGGACGACGGGGTCAAGCGCCAAACCCTTCCTTTCCCATCTCTTTCTCCTCTACTCTACTCTACTTCTTCTTCTTGGGCGAAGCCTTCGCCTTAGACGGCGTCGTCGCCTTCTTCGGGCGCGGCGCCTTCGGCTTCTTCGTCGGAACCTTGGCGGCCTTCTTCGCCTTCGACGGCGACTTGGCCTTGGCCGGCTTGGCCGCAGCCGCCTTCTTCGCACCCGCGGGAGCGGCCGACGCCGCAGACGCCTTCTTGGCGGCGCCCGCCTTCCGACCGGTCGCCGCCTTCACGCCACCAGCCTTCTTTGCGCCGGCCGCACGGGCGCCCTTCTTCTCCTTGCTGGCCGGAGCGGCGCGCTTCTTCTTGGCACCGCCAGCACGAGCCTTGCCGCCCTCGGCCGCCCCCCCGCCGCCGGCGCCGGCAAGCTTGAACGAGCCGGACGCGCCCTTCCCCTTCGTCTGCACCAGCTCGCCCGCCACGACGGCCGACTTGAGGTACTTCTTGATAAACGGCGCCAGCTTCTCCGCGTCCAGCTTGTAGTGCGCGGCTATGTACTTCTTGATCGCCTGCAGCGACGACCCGCCGCGCTCCTTCAGACTCTTGATGGCGGCCGTCACCATCTCAGAGGTGCGCGGGTGCGCAGGCTTGGCGCGCGGCTTCTTCGCAGACGACGCAGACTTGGCCTTCTTCGTAGTGCCGGTGGCGGCGGGTGCCGCAGCAGTCTCGTTCGTAGCCGCCTGATCTGCCATTTCGACGACGCGCGTAACACACAGCGAGAGCGAGAGCGAGAGCGAGCGGGACGGCAGGCACGCAAGCACAGCACAGCACGGCAGAGCAGAGCAGAGAATCACAAGGGCCCAGCCAGTGTCGCGGGCGGGCGCGGACGGCCGAGAGAGCGGCCGCCACTCTGCGCGCCGCCGCGCCGCGCCTCCCGCGCTTGCTACCGCCCAACGTCCGACAGCCTGTGCGGAGCAGCCCCAAAGCTGCGCCACAACCGCCCGCGCCTTTCAAACCACCGAGGATGGGGCTACACACAGCCACACCACAGTCGCCAACCAGTCGCCACGGCAGCGCCGCAAACCACGGCCAAACTGCAGCTACCGCGCGCTACAGCCTGGGTCGGCCCGCCGAGAATCGCCGCCCCCGCCCAAATGCCGCCCCCACAGCCCCAGCCGACGACCCGCCACAATGGCCAAACCTTCGGCAAAACTCCCACACCGTCGCCGCGGCAGCCCGGCCAGCGCGGCCGGCGCCACAGCCACACAAGCCGAGGCGTGCGGCGATGACGGCCGTGCAAACGCGCCTCCGCCGCCCCATCGCCTTCCGTCGCCCTCCCGCCGTTTCCCGATCGGCCCGCAGCCGTCGGGCCACATCGCGCGCCGTCCTCCTCCTCTCGCCCGCCAACATTCACAGCCGTTTCTCAACAATTGCCCGCCGCAAACGGACGCCGCCTGCGCAACAGGCGCCGCCGCCCCTCGCCGCTTCCGACCCAACCCCTCGACCGAGGCAAACCGCAATCCGAATCTACAGACCAACCCAATCTGCCGTCAGCACACACGACAGCCGACCTTACACGTTGCGCGTTACACATTACGTTTACACGTCTAGGTTAGGTTCGGTTAGGTTAGGTGGACGTGGGTTAGGTTAAGGGGACTTGGGTTAGGTTAAGCGTCAAACTTAGGTTAAGCATTCAAACACGTCAGGCGTCAGAGGTTAGGTTAGGTTAGGTTAGGTTAGGTTAGGTTAGGTTAGGTTACGTTAGGTTACGTTACACGTTAGGTTAAGGGGTCAGTGCTAGGTTAAGAAGCGTCAAACGTAGGTTAAAAAAGCGTTCAAAACGTGAGGCGTGAGCCGCCGGACAGCTTACCTTACGTAGACGTTTGGGGCTCACAGGCTGAGCTCACCTCACCACACCACAGGTTAGGTTCGGTTCGGTTCGCTCGGCTCAGCGTAAAGCGCCGAGGTCAGGGTTACGTTCGTTCACCTTCGGGCGCCACACTTTCGGTTGAAAGGTCGCGACGGGACGACGTCGGCAGGCACCGCCGCAAACGGACAAAAACGTACAGACGACGTCGAAAACCGCCGACAGACGGGGGAGCAGCACGACCACGACCAGATACCGAGCGCGAACGAGACGCACGCGAACCACCCCCACCGGCCAAAGGGCACCACACAACAACCCAGAGCACCACGTGTCGACACCACAGCAACCCGCCGCTCACGCGACATGGCTGGCACCGAAGGGCAACCGCCCGCAACTGCGCTTTCCGCGCCGGCCCGGATGCACGTCGTGCTACAACAACACCACTACCGTACACAGCCGCTGTTCACAACATCACTATCATGCGCGCCCGCGGCTCGCCGCCGTCGCAGTCGCAGCCCCAACGCCAGCACTTTTGCACCACCATTCACACGCACCGCAACACAGCTCGCCGACACAGCCGAACAAAACAAACACCACACAACAACAGCAACAACGCCGCCGCCTCTACTCGTGCCGGCGACCCACCCCGCCGATGGCGCACCTTTCGCCAGCCGGCAATCGACACACACGCACGCACCCACCCACCCCCCGGGGCCCAGTGCAAAAAAAAACACACAAAAACAAAAACAAAAAAAAAACAACACAAACGACACGGGAAGCGCACACCGCCACTTCGCGCGCACGCCACCAACCAGTCGTCGTCTCAAAATAACAAACACAAACAAAATAAACTAACAACTAGGGCAACACAAAACAAAAACGCCTCGCACGAACCGCCCACAAAAAGGACAAGCACACGCACAGCCTCTGCTGACGACCACGACGCAGCGGCACGCTGCTCCTGTCCCGCGCCCCGCGCCCCGCGCCCCACTCGATTCACAACTCACGCGACACCGTCAACGACGGGCTCGCTTCCCGCAACCTACCACCTTTCCGCCACGACGCACAGCCCCAGCCCCACCCGACCCGACGACGCCCGTGGCAACGACTGCACTTTCACCACCGCCTCCCCCTTCCCCCCCAAAACACACACACACACACACACACACACACACACAGCCAGCCAAAAACGCACTCGCGACCCACACATGCACGTGCATCGGCACACGCCAACCAGTCAACGTCGACAACCACACGCAAGGCTCGAAACGAAACCGGCGTCCTTCCACGTTGCCATCAAGCTACCTACACGACACAAGACACAAGGAACAAACACAACAGCCGGCCCCACTAATTCCCACTCTCACGCCGCAAAAAGCACACCGAAACCGCCAAACGCACGCACATTCCCCTTCGCACTGACACCGACCGGCTCGCTACCACACACCTCTCGGCAGCCGTTTCACGCCAATTCGCCACACCGCCCACACAGTCGACAAGCGCCCGCCCTGTACGGCACACGCAACGACGCAGCGCAGCAAAGGGCGCCCGCAACACATACCTCTCCTCTCTCTCCCTCTCCGCCGCCCGACGCGCCAACCGCCACGCCACACCGCCAGCCACTCGCAAATTGTGCACTGCCACCAGCCACACGTCCAACACGCCGCGCCGCCTCCGGCCACCCGCCAGGGGGCGCTCACGTCCGCGACAACAGCGCGGCCCGCCGGGCCGAACCGAACCGAACCGAGCCGCCGCTGCTCTGCACTCGGCACGGCCACACCCTGCTGCAGACCGGGCTCGTCTCTCTGTACGCGTCTGCCTGCGCATCAACACAACACGACCTTTTTTTTTTTTTTCTCTCTACCGCCATCCCTTCTTCTCGCGTTTTACTCGTTGTTGCAGCAGCGGCGCACACCTACACATCCACAGCCCCAGCCGAGCCGAGCCGGCCTCACCTCAGGGCCCGCCGCCAGCGTCTCCTCCTCGGGCACAGGTGCGGTGCTGTGGCCGCCCATCCAACCGCATTGCTGGCCGTCCAGCCGCCAGGCGTTCCCACTGCCGCGAGCCACGCCGCGCACCGACCCTGCTGCAGAAAACGAAGCATAGCCAGAGACCGACCGATACACAAAGCAAGCCGTCGCCTCGCCTCTTGTCCTTCCTGCCTTCCTTTCGCCCCCCCCCCCCTCCTTTTTTTTTTTTTTATTTTGTTTTCTTCTTTCTTTCTTTCTTTGGCCCTCTCTCCTTCCCGCCCCATGGCGGTTACGGCACCGCCTGCAGCGGCAGATTTTTTGCGCCCACACGCCTACTCCTACCACCATTAACCTTGCCCTGCCCATCAACGTCGCAGTCGAACCGACGCTTGCCAACACACTGCCCACGTTCCTTTCTCTTTTCGGCCTACGCCCATTACGCGCCGCCGCCACAGCACCTTCCCTTCCCACAACACACCGACGTCATCACACGCACCCACAAACAGGGGCCACGACCGTGTTCCTCGCCCACTCCCATCCCGCACGGTACGCACATTCCCAACTACTACCGCGCACCCTCCCTTTCCAATCTGTGTGTCTCTGTGTCTGTGTCCTGTGTCCTGTCCGCGCGTGACGCCTCTCAACATCCGCCGTCCCCCGTCCCGTTTTCGCCCCCATGCCGTCGTCGCGCCGCCTCCTCCCCGTCCACCGCCGCCCCTGTCCGCCCCGCACCACACCATACACCGCTGCTTGTCCCGGCCGTTGCCACCAAAGGCGCCGACCGCAAACGCGCCACGCCGCAGCCCCCGTGCGTCTCGCTCGCTTGCATCTCCGTGCCGACGCTGCCTCTCTTCCCGCTCGCACTCGACCTCGACAACACAGTCTTTGGCTCCGCCACTGCGTGTTCCGGTGGTACGCACGCTGCAACACGTATGTATTCGTTACCAGAGCGATGGCGAGGCATGACAGCATCTCTGTCTGACCAGAGAGTTATTTATCGTTGCTAGTCGGCGCTTGGACCGCGCCAGACGACAGTAGTGGCACGCACCGGGTCGCCAGGAACAGTTGTTATATATATTGTAGCGCGAGTCGGGAGAGGTAGTAGTCGGTCGACAGTAGTAGCGGGTGGACGGTTGTACTGAGCGGGCGTCGGCGGCGTGCTCTGCTCGTCTCGCGACTCTGGTCACGGTTCGGGACGATGTATAGTATATTGTGTTATAATCAAAAGGTAGTGTGAAGCTGCATTGCGCAAATCTGATAACGTATGTTCATTGTACTTATTTTGTTCAACAACAAAAGCCCCACTATTACTTTTTTCTAAAGCAACTTTTGTCTTTTAACGAAAAACATTCACTTTTTAAAGACTACTTCCTATGGCATTTCCCTCCAAGGAGTGCAATTAATTACCAGCCAGCACTCATTCATTGCACACAGCTGTGTAAGGGGTATCTACAATTGAGGAGCGGATATAAATGCAACTTTTTTGTTTTTTTTTTTTTTTTGTGTGTTGTAACCTCCCCGCAAAATTTAAAATAATGGACAATGTTATTTACGGATGCTAATGGACATTGCGCTAATTGTAACCTCGCCCACAATGAGAGGTATTGAAAATGGCAACAAAAATGTGAAATTCGCAATCCGACTCAAATATAAATTCTTCACAACATTTAAAGTCCGTTCAGTGACAAGAAACTTCAATTGAGCCGAAATATCGGTCTTTGGCCCTGTGCAAAACAATCAGAATTAAAGTCTTACCTCAGAATAAATGGATGTCACATTTCTGCTCTTGTTGTTGCGCAGCGCTTGGAGGAACTGCATTGCAAATAATAATATTCTCTTTTTTTGTGATTTTAGTGAAATTTTTCTTCAAAGAAGTGGAATGAAATGGGAAGTGCAACGAACTCTTTAGTTCAATAAAACATTACATTTTTGAAAAATGCTTTTGAAATAAAAATTATTTTTGGGGAACTTGTTGGAGAATTAATTACAATAAATATAATTTTTCATTATCTAATGATTATATTAATTAACAGTATACCTCCTTCACCATCTTGACCAGTGTTGCCGACCGCCTACATCACACAACCGCACTCGGCTGCTACTACTGACCGACCGCTCTGCATGACGACTATTAGCGTACTGCACGCGACGACTACTGACAGAGTACAGCCCTCAACTAGACAGAGCTACAGACTCGCAACGACTGACTGACTGACTGACTGACTGACTGAGAACCGCTCGCAACACTCGCGCGGTCCAGCGCAAACTCTCTGGTCACAGATGCTACAATGTCTCGCCATCGCTGCTATGTTACATACGTGTTTCAGTGTCTTTTTCATTGGGGTAACGATCTTTGGCTCTTTTTATTCTGAATACAGGGCCAAAGGTCAACGCTGCTGCCCTTATACAATTTATCAGGTTCCATTATGTCTGTTGCAATGTTACATACGGTTCATTCTTTCATTAATATTATCGTTGGGTTTGTTTTGTAGGGACGTTAACATTCTGGCACATTTTTATTATCATCGGACTCTCTGCTATTTGTGCAGGGAGGTTATACCTGGGTCCATTTCCATTTCCATTTCCATTTACATTTTAATATTGATAGACTTTTTGTTTTCTTTTTTTGTTTCTTGTTGTTTTTCCTTCTTTTTTCTTGTTGTTTTTTTTTCTTTCTTTTTTTTTGTTTTGTTTTGTTTTTCCCGCTCTCACCACCACCGCCGCATCACGCCTTCCGTTTTCTTCTTGGTTTCTTTTCTGTTCTTCAACTGCTTCAACATCACCGCGCCCCATTTCCACACCACAGCCATCAGCCTCCAAGACGGGCAGGCGCAGTGTGCCATTTCCGGCGCACAAGCACACCCGTACGGTACTCTCCTCGCCCCCACGCCACCAACAACACAGCGACCACGCGGCTTTCAGGCATGGCATGGCACGGCACGGCACGGCACCGGCGAAATGCGCCGCCCCCGCCCCTCCGCGCATCCGTCCGTCTCGCCACGTTCACTGACAGCCGCGTCTGCGGCTACACCACGACAACCACAACACAACACCGCTCCCCTCCCTGGCAACTCATTGTTTTTCTCCTCCTCTTTTGCACAAACCACAACGCCGAGCACAGGCGCAAGCCACCCACACCGCGCCCCTCCCCGTCCCGTCTTTGGCCGCCGCTCCTCGTTTCCTCGTTTGCCCCCTCCCATCTCCCGAAATGCCATGCCAGCAGCGTTACGCATGCCCCTCCCCTGTCCACACAACACTACCGCCAAACGAACAGCCTTCCGGGCCACATGCAGGGCACGCCCACCTCCAAACACTGCCAATTCACGGACGCACGCACGCACGCACACACACACACACACACACACACACACACACACACACACACACTTTCCCGACACCTTTCTGTACGGAGGGTGCGTCATCTCGACCGTGACAGAGTGACGCCAACTATCGACGATCCATTTCCCCCCACTGGTAAAACACGTCCACTAACACCTACATACATCATTCAAGTACACAGACAATAGCATACACACAATGGGAGGGCACACGAACATGGACGGCACGGCACTGTCACACACTCTTCCTCAGAACCAACCATACCAACAAACGTTACGTACAACCGGGAAAGCGAAAGCGAAAGCAAAAGCAAAAAGCAAAGGCCAATGCAGCCGTCAAAGGTAACGTTCACCACGGCAGACACTTGCAGCCGCGCCGCCGTTAAACGCATTTCAGTGCGGCTCCAATACGCCTCCGACACGGGAACGTTCCGTTGCTCTACGAATGCGTTTCTCCCCTTTTTCCCTTCCTCTCTCTTTTGCCCCCCCCCCTCTGTCCTTTCCTCCTGCACTCTTGCCTCCTTCCTCACGTTCTGCCCAGACATTCGACCGATCAAAGTCAACCTGTCGTTACCGTTCTCAGCGCGACGGTGTACAACAGTATGACGGGTGTGCCCACGACTTCGGTTCAGTTGCGTGACGCCGGTCTATCGCGCCGATCGACAGTTACTCAGGGGGGCGACGGATCGGACCACGTCACCGACACACAAAACACTTTCAAACAAACAAATACATACCGGATGGACACAGACAAACACGTGTACAGACATTCGCCAAAAACGGCCGCCGCCGCCGCCGCCGTCGTCTAGCGTCGCGCTTACTGTACTGCACTGGACACGCGTGCATCTTGAATGACGACATCGGTGTGCGTGCGTCGTACGCAATCAGTCAGACACGGCTATCAAAAATCAGAGTCGAATGGTACATCATCGTGCGTGTCGCCGTACACGTACAGTACAATGCAACAACAATGCGTCTTCATGGCACGTTCATTTCAACGTCACTCACACACCTCCACGCTGCAGTTACGTCGCACCATTGTCAAACTCGGCGTACAGCAAAGGGAATAGTGGGCGGCAAACAAAAACCACAAAAAAAAACAACATTTCACATTTCACCCTCGCCATGTATGATGTGCAAAAAACAAACCCGCAAACGGCCGTCGTTACGGTGACACAAAAGTCGGCGATCGCACTGTCCCCCCTCGCAGACAGGTAACACACACACCAACAACACCAAATGGGTCAAAAACCACGCCAACGAGGCGTGCCACCATTCCACGCCACGGCGACCAACCTCGTGGCCGTACCCCGCGCAACACGCTTTGACGCGCCCCCCCACCCACAATCAAAATGCACACATACATCACAGCCGTCCACACAAACAACAACAACAATTCCGCCCTTCCCGCAAAAGGCAAGTTGGTGGCCCTGAAAAGGGCCGTTTTGCCGCTCTCGCAACGGAGGAGCATTCTCTCTCCATCCTTCCTTCCGTTCCAGAGCCACCTCCTTACTTGGAGCTCGTGTACTTGGTCACCGCCTTCGTGCCCTCGCTCACGGCGTGCTTGGCCAGCTCGCCAGGCAGCAACAGCCGCACAGCGGTCTGGATCTCGCGGGACGTGATGGTCGAGCGCTTGTTGTAGTGCGCCAGGCGAGAAGCCTCGGCCGCAATGCGCTCGAAAATGTCGTTCACGAAGCTGTTCATGATGCTCATCGCCTTCGACGAGATGCCCGTGTCAGGGTGCACCTGCTTCAGCACCTTGTAGATGTAGATGGCATAGCTCTCCTTCCTCTTGCGCTTCTTCTTCTTGTCGCCCTTCGAAATGTTCTTCTGCGCCTTGCCAGCCTTCTTGGCGGCCTTCCCGCTAGTCTTGGGCGGCATCTCGAACCAACGTATGGCGGCAGCAGCAACACCAGTAGCAAGCGCTCCGCTCTAGTCAGCGTCTCCCCACACAGTGGCACCCGCCGACCGACCTGATATGTTTGGGGTATTCTCCCCCTTTGTTAATTGAAGTACCGGCATCCTGTTGATGCCCTGACTTTCGAGATGGTACCTTTAGGTTAAGATTGGCTTTTTGTCTGTATTTGTTTGGGGGTGTTCCCCGGGTATATGAACTGTGTTTGATTAATGATGGTTATGATATGAGTGGATGAAAGTCAGTGTAGCTCGTCATCTGAACTGACGGTGAATGGTAGTGATGGGAGTTCTGTGTGTAGGGAGAATATCTGGTCCCAGGGATCTAATGAGGGGGAAAGGTGAAGAATGAGATGTTTCATAGAATTTCGTTGACTTGATTTTTATGAGATGGTTAAATGTTGGTTGTCCTAGCATACCTCTAATTTCCTCGTTACTGGAGAACCAGGGGGCATCTGTGATTATTCTAAACGTCTTATTTTGTATCACTTCTAGTGAGGCCAGGTGTGTGTTTGCCGCCATGCTCCACACCTCCGATCCATAAAGAATAACTGGCAAAATTATTGTTTTCCATATTCGGAGCTTCGCCTCTGTTGATAAGCCCCTGCCCTTAAGAAGGGGATACAGTTGGTAGAGCCGGGCGGAACCTTTGTTTTTGGCCTCTGTTATATGCTGTTTGAACGTGAGATTTTTGTCTATGTTCAGTCCCAGGTATTTTATAACTTTTCTCCATGGGAGTTGTTGTCCATTGTGGTTGAGATTTCTGATGGGTCTTGTTATTTTGTGTGTGAAAATTATGGCTTGGCACTTGTCCGGATTTACTTTTACTTTCCACAAGTTACACCAGTGGTCGACTTTGTTGAGGTGCCGCTGGAGGCTACACGTTATACGATTTATGTTACGCCCGCTGTGGTACAGCGCTGTGTCATCAGCGTAGAGCGCTATGTTCCCACCCGGCTCTTTTGGGATATCATTTGTGAACACAAGATAGAGGAGGGGGCCAAGCACAGATCCCTGTGGGACACCTGCTTCTATATTAGTTATTGGACTTTTCGCTCCATCAACTGAAGCAAAAAACCTCCTGTCTGTCAAAAATGAGTGAATCATTTTTAACAGGTGATTGGGGCAATTTAGCTTCGACAGCTTGTAGAGTAGGCCGTCATGCCAGACACGGTCAAACGCCTTCTCTATGTCGAGGAATATGGCTGCTGTGCTGTCTCCATGTTGTTTCTCGGCACAGATGTGCTCCACCAGGCGGATGGCTTGCTGGGTGGGGCTATGGCCAGCACGAAAACCGAATTGTTCCGGGGTAAGGATAGTGTTATCGTTTAGGAATTTAAGTAGGGCGTTTAGGATGAGGATTTCGAGAAGTTTTGATAAGTGATTTAATAGCGAGATAGGACGATAGTTTTGTGGGAATAGATGGTCTTTATTGGGTTTGGGGATTGAGATGATCTTGGCAACCTTCCAGGCTGAAGGGAAATATTGTAGTTTGAGACAGTGGTTGAGGATATTTGATAGATGGGAAATGGCAGGTGGTGGAAGGTGTTTAAGAAGTGGGGGTTTTATAAGGTCAGGACCAGGGGCCTTTGCATTGCCGATCCGCCTGATGTAAGCTGTTATTTCGCGTTCAGTTGTGTCTGCGAAGGTGGTGTTAATCCTCTCATTGAGTTTTCGTGCGAGGTGCCTCTCGATTCTCCTCTCTAGCCTCTCTGCTTCTCCCTCGTCGTTCTCTACTATGTTTTCTTGGAACTGGAGTTCGTAGGTGTCTGACATGGCGGCCGCCTTATCTGCAGGGGTGTAAACCAGCCCCTGTTGCCCATGCAGTGGTCTTGTGGCTGTCTGGGGTTGCCGCCTAGCCTTTATGATTCGCCAGAATTGTTCAGGGTTTGATTCGGCTGCCTGCAAGCTATGTTGGTACCTGCTGCACCGGAGCATATGCAGTCTGGTTTTGATTTCACGGGCCATTTGGTCCATTATCCTCCTATCTTGAGGGTAACGGTATGTTTGATATCGCTTCCTGGTCCGGTTTTTGTCTGTTATCAATTGGGCTAGGTCTGGTGGTAAGTTGGTCCTGCCCCTATTTTGTGTGAGTTTGATAGTTGTGACTTGGGCACAGCTTTTGATGATGTTAGTGAAGTCTGCTGCGGCTTTGTCTATGTCTTCTGTCGATGCATATTCCGGTGCTGGGTCTGGTATGTGATGTGCCACTAGTTCTTTATATCGTACCCAGTTTGTGTGGTACGTAGTGTGGATGCTTTCTGTTGGTATGATGTGGTCATTTTCGAATCTTAAGATGACTGGGTTATGGTCAGAGTTCAGCGTGTTTATGACTTCTGTGCTTGTGCCCAGGTCAATATTTTTTAGTAAGAATATGTCCAGCTTGTCTGGCAGATGGCGTGAGTTGTACGGGAAGTGGGTGGGTTCATCTGGGGCTACCACTTGAACTGCTGGGTGGGTATCCAGGTATCTCAGCAGCTGGTTCCCACTTGTATTTCCAGTGCGGCAACCCCATGCCCTGTGCTTGGCATTCAGGTCCCCCCCTACTATGGTCCTGTTGTTCACATTTAGCAAGCTGTCGAGGTCACTGTGATGGAAGCGTTCGTTTGGAGGGTGGTAGGTTGCCACCAGGACAGTTGGGTGTTGGTTTAACATGATTTCTATTGCAGTTGCCTCTGTGTTGATTAGAGGTGGGATGGTGACTTGTCGGTGGCATATCCGGTGTTTTATGAGGACTCCAGTTCCGCCACCAGGTCTGTTAGGACGGTCAGTCCGGATTAGAATGTAATTTTTGACTCGAAATTGTTCATCAGGGGTTAGATGGGTTTCATTTACTAGTGCTACGTCGATGCCGTAATCTTCTAGAAACATTTCCAGTTCGTGTCGGTCGTGGAATACTCCGTCTGCATTCCAGATGGCGATGGTGATGTGTCGTTTTCTATTCGCCATCGGAAAACAGTGGGAGAATGGTGGTGAAAAACATTGATACCTTCGTGAAGGTGTCTGGAGCTGCTAGGATTTGGCTTATTGCTTTTTTCACTTTCGTGAAGAAGTCGGTGGTTAATAATTTCTGGATAAGGTTTATAACCTTCTTGACGAAGTCCCAGGGCTGGTTTTGGTTTGAACTATGCTCCTGGGTATTTCGGTTTTGTTGGATATGTGGTGATTGGTGCTGTGTTGGAGATGCTGTGATCTCGACAGTTCTGATATCTGATTCTGTGTGGGGTGTTGTGGAAGAGATGGGGGCTTGCAGGAGCTGCTGGGATGCTGTTTGTGGTGGTGGAGTTGTTGTGGTGGTTGGTGCCAGTAGTGGCAGGGGAGGTACTTCTGTGGATGTTGCTGCTGGTGATAGCATGGGTGTGGGGAGAGTTGGTGAGTCTGGATTGTTGGCAGGGTTTGTGGGCAGAGGGGGGGTTTTTGTCCTTTTGGGGGAGGGCCGTGAGACCTGGGTGGCAACTGGTTGGTTTGGTGGGGTGGCTGGGCGTCTTTGCGCTGCTGGTAGACGTTGGGGTCGTGGTTGGGCTTCTGGTTTTGTCGCCTTTGCCGGTTGGGGGTTTGTTTTTACCACCTGGGCTAAGGTGCGGTTATCGTTTCTGTGTTCTTTAGGTGGTCCTGTTGTGCAATCTTGCGGAGGAGGTGGTGAAGTGGTTTGGTTATTAGGGTTTCTTCCCGCGTTTGCGGGTGTTGGTGGCGTGGGGAAGTGCGCTTCCTCCAAGATTGATGGTGGGGGGGGTGGGGGTGGGGCATTTCTGGCTGTGGTCGTGTGTCTCGCTTCCCAGGCCTCGACAAGCTTGATACGTACTGGGCATCCCCCATAGGATGCAGGGTGAGCCCCTCCACAGTTTGCGCAAGTGGCTGGCGTGTCTCTCGATTTTTTGCAGGTGCTCGACAGGTGTGGTCCAGCACACTTCACACACCTTGGGGCCATGTTGCATTGCTGAGCTCCGTGCCTGAAGCGTTGGCAAATGTAGCATTGGGTTGGACCTGCTGGTTTTTTATAAAGCTCTACTGCGATCGTCATGTGCAGCAGTCTTTGCAGCTTGAAAATCTTTCTGGATTCTGCTGTATTCAGTAAGTTTACTTGGAAGTTCCTGGTCTTCCTGCGTGGGGCAGAGATGACTCTACCTTCTGCGTCTATTTCTGTTTGTGGCTGCGCCACCTGGTACACGCCCTGCACCTGAAAGCCGCTTTCTAATAGTGCCTGCTTCACTTCGTCAGGGGTCCAATGTGGGGTTAATCTCTTTATGACCACTTTTAGTGTGTGTTTTGGGTCATCATTATATGTATAGAATTCTATTTGTCTTTTACGGAATTCCTGCTTTAGGAAATAGAAGTCCTCTGAGTTTGTCGCCTGGTAGACAATACTGTCTCCCTTGTATGTTGTGCTGAGGGCCCCTTTTAGCTTGCCTTGTATCTGGCCGATAAAAGTTGTATACCCCTTTGTCTCGAAAACTGTAATGGGGGGTATTTTTCTTCCCCTGGCTTGTGATGCCTTTGGTATTTGGGTAACTTGTGTGTCTTTGTCTTGCGGTGCAGGCTGGGCAGTGACCAACTCTCCTTGTTGTGATGTAGTTGGTTCCTGATTCGCTGCATCGCGCCTGCTCGTTTCTTGCGGGATGGTTTTGTGGTTGCCTTGCGCCACTTTTTGGGCTGGCTCCGCGATGTTTTTGGTTGTAGGCAGTTGTTGCTCTTGCCTCATAAGTGTCACTCTCTTTCCGTTTCGGAGATGGAGGGGAGAATTTGGTTCAATTCCAGGTATTGAGGAATGAGAGTTGCTGTCAGAGCCAGAAGAGTCGGTGTCTACTATGAGCTTATCTGAGTCAGAGCTGCTGCTCAGTGAGGGTGTATGAATTGGTGAGATTAGTGGGGGATGTGGGGCAGAAGATGATATTGACAGGTTTGCAGGTGGGTCCATTTTGGCCTCCTGATGTTCAAAGTCGTGCGGGCGCTCCATGGAGGGGTAGCCACGATATGAAATGGTTTACTAGTACTTTCCTATATTTCGACAATTTCCGTGCCAATGTATTTTCCCTACACCTGGCAGGCGCGGGATGCCACCACGGGCCTCACAGTCAGTCTGTTTGACTGTGTGGCTCGGCGGGTCCCTGGACTGCAACTTCCCTAACGCCTATGGCACCGAAATTCTCGAAAGATGGTGATTTACAGCCACCTTCTCAGGCGGGATGTTCTTCTTTTCTTCTTCTCCTCGAGCTATGCCATTCGTCCGAACGAGCGCCCAAGTAGTCTAGAGCTCCGTCCCGTGTCGTACGGTGCCAGCCGCCGCCGCACCTTTACCAGCTCGCCCTGTTGCGGCCGCCGACCAATGGGGCGCGCGCGCAACCGGCCGCCGCACCCGAGCCCATAAAGCACCCCCACCCCGGCTGCGCCGGCACGCACTCCGCTGCTCGACTCGCTGCCGCTCGCACCGGTCGTTTTCGTTTCCTTCTCGTGTGCACCGTCGCTAGCCCATCGCCATGTCCGGACGCGGAAAGGGAGGCAAAGTCAAGGGCAAGTCAAAGTCCCGCTCAAGCAGGGCTGGGCTCCAGTTCCCGGTCGGCAGAATCCACCGCCTCCTGCGCAAGGGAAACTACGCAGAGCGCGTCGGCGCCGGGGCGCCCGTCTACCTCGCCGCCGTCATGGAGTACCTCGCGGCTGAGGTGCTCGAGCTGGCCGGAAACGCGGCCCGCGACAACAAGAAGACGCGCATCATCCCGCGCCACCTGCAGCTTGCCATCCGCAACGACGAGGAGCTCAACAAGCTCCTGTCGGGCGTCACCATCGCACAGGGTGGTGTCCTACCCAACATCCAGGCCGTCCTGCTGCCAAAGAAGACCGAGAAGAAGGCCTAAAGGAGGCCAGGCAATCGCAGCGCCGCGTGCTCCCCTGCACGCAACGCGCTTTGCCGGCTCGGCTCGGCCCGGCCCACAACAATCGGCCCTTTTCAGGGCCACCACACAAACCTACGTCCAAAGCAAAATTTCAGTCGTCCTCGCCGCACCTTGTTTTGTTTCAACTTTGCACTTTCACAGCACAGCCGCCGCCGGCGCACGTCCGCCATCTTGTCGTCCACACAGCCCGCACACACACACACACACACACACACACACACACACATTTTGCACGGTCGCAGAGTCGCCTTCCAAACGACAACGGCAGCAATAATGACCATTGTTAAAGGGAGGCGTGTCGACACACCGCCCTCCACTCCCGCGCGCAACGGCCGTCGACACGAACGAAACAGCTGATCCGGCCGCCTATGCCCACACGCCTTGCCTCGGAAACCCCAACGCCGCCGCAAACACACAGAGCCAAACCACGCAAGCAAATAATTACCGCCTCTCTCGCACAACAACACACAGCCCGCCATCTCCGTCGCGATCGATACAAAGACACACAATAACAAACACAAACGAAGCAGCTCCACACACAGCCAGCCACATGACACGTTTCCTTTCCTTCTCCCCTCCCAGCCACATCACGTCGCTCAAACGGAAAGAAAGAAAGAAACAAACAAACAAACAAACAAACAAACAAACGAACAACACAGCGCACACACACGCAGCAACAACAACAACAACACAGACTCTTTCGCACTTTTCAACTTCCGAACAGTGTGGTGGCCCTGAAAAGGGCCGTTTTCTAGTCTCTCCCACCCACAAGCACGGCCGCGGGAAGGCCAGCGCCCGCTGCGACGCAGCCTAACCGCCGAAACCGTACAGGGTGCGCCCCTGCCTCTTCAGGGCGTACACCACGTCCATGGCCGTCACAGTCTTGCGCTTGGCGTGCTCAGTGTACGTCACCGCGTCGCGGATCACGTTCTCCAGGAACACCTTCAGCACCCCGCGGGTCTCCTCGTAGATCAGACCAGAGATGCGCTTCACGCCGCCCCTGCGAGCCAGGCGGCGGATGGCGGGCTTCGTGATGCCCTGGATGTTGTCGCGCAACACCTTGCGGTGCCGCTTGGCGCCACCCTTGCCGAGCCCCTTTCCTCCCTTGCCGCGGCCTGTCATCCTTCCTTCCTCGGGCAAAGCAAAACGTGCACAAACAGCAGCTGCAGCGGCTGGCGAGTCGGCTACGGTCTGCGCCCAGCGCGCCCGCCGCCCCCCTATATAGACTCTGGCCCGCCCTCCCCCCACCACGCGCAACCGAGGGCATATAAGCGCAGCACGGAGGCGCGCGGGCCCGTTGTCAAGGCAGCACCGGACGCCGCGCCGCACCTAACCTCCACGCACGCCGCTCCGCTACCGCCAACGCTACCGCCATGGCCCGCACAAAGCAAACGGCCCGCAAGTCCACCGGCGGAAAGGCGCCGCGCAAACAGCTCGCCACCAAGGCGGCGAGGAAGAGCGCGCCCGCCACCGGAGGCGTCAAGAAGCCCCACCGCTACAGGCCGGGCACCGTCGCCCTGCGAGAAATCAGGCGCTACCAGAAGAGCACAGAGCTGCTCATCCGCAAGCTGCCATTCCAGCGCCTAGTGCGCGAGATCGCCCAGGACTTCAAGACCGACCTG
The DNA here is from genome assembly GCF_021461385.2 of Schistocerca piceifrons. Classification (NCBI taxonomy): domain Eukaryota; kingdom Metazoa; phylum Arthropoda; class Insecta; order Orthoptera; family Acrididae; genus Schistocerca; species Schistocerca piceifrons. The sequence goes on along the minus strand of NW_025727281.1, from coordinate 42,123 downwards.
CGCTTCCAGAGCTCCGCAGTCATGGCCCTGCAGGAGGCCAGCGAGGCCTACCTCGTCGGCCTCTTCGAAGACACCAACCTGTGCGCAATCCACGCCAAGCGCGTCACCATCATGCCCAAGGACATCCAGCTCGCGCGCCGCATCCGCGGCGAGCGCGCCTAAACCGCGCCGCGGCACCGCACCGCACAAACAAAAACGGCCCTTTTCAGGGCCACTAACATCTCTCCGTCGCGAGCAAACTTTGTCGGTCGCCTGCCTCTCGCCCCGCAACCCAAAAACAAAAACCACCACTTCCCGTCCGTCCGCCACACACACCCGCTCACTCTGCCTGCCTGCTAGCAGCGCGCAACAATCACACATCATCCCTCCCCGGCGCTCAAAGCGCACAATACCCAACGGCCGACGTCACACCGCACGGGTGGCTGGCCGGCCGCCGCTTTCGTTTCGAAAACAAAAAAAACCCGCACTCCACTCCGACGGCCAACGGCCAGGCAGGCGCGCTCGCTCGCTCTACACGCCACCGAAATCCCCGCCGACTCCTTCCACATCTCAACGTGCCCCCCGTTGCAAAACATAACACACACAAAGAAACAAAACAAAGACCAGACACGACTAGACAAGACACACATCCGAGAAGAACGAACGCAGGCAAGCCAACCAACGTATTCAAACAAAACAACGTGACAGAAAACCAACCGTCGGCCGCCGCCACAAACACGGCGACAATCAACCACGACAACAACAACACCGCTTACCGCTACCGCCGCCCACACCCGCCACCGACCCCCGCAATCAAACCACCACGGCACGCAAACAGCATCCCCACGGGCATACAGACAGACACCCACACCAAACGCAACACGACAATCAAAACCTTCCCCGACGTGCTTTGATGGCCCTGAGAAGGGCCGTTTTGGGCCGCGCGTCTCTTGCGCGCCACTAGACGACGACGGGGGGTGGGGACGACGGGGTCAAGCGCCAAACCCTTCCTTTCCCATCTCTTTCTCCTCTACTCTACTCTACTTCTTCTTCTTGGGCGAAGCCTTCGCCTTAGACGGCGTCGTCGCCTTCTTCGGGCGCGGCGCCTTCGGCTTCTTCGTCGGAACCTTGGCGGCCTTCTTCGCCTTCGACGGCGACTTGGCCTTGGCCGGCTTGGCCGCAGCCGCCTTCTTCGCACCCGCGGGAGCGGCCGACGCCGCAGACGCCTTCTTGGCGGCGCCCGCCTTCCGACCGGTCGCCGCCTTCACGCCACCAGCCTTCTTTGCGCCGGCCGCACGGGCGCCCTTCTTCTCCTTGCTGGCCGGAGCGGCGCGCTTCTTCTTGGCACCGCCAGCACGAGCCTTGCCGCCCTCGGCCGCCCCCCCGCCGCCGGCGCCGGCAAGCTTGAACGAGCCGGACGCGCCCTTCCCCTTCGTCTGCACCAGCTCGCCCGCCACGACGGCCGACTTGAGGTACTTCTTGATAAACGGCGCCAGCTTCTCCGCGTCCAGCTTGTAGTGCGCGGCTATGTACTTCTTGATCGCCTGCAGCGACGACCCGCCGCGCTCCTTCAGACTCTTGATGGCGGCCGTCACCATCTCAGAGGTGCGCGGGTGCGCAGGCTTGGCGCGCGGCTTCTTCGCAGACGACGCAGACTTGGCCTTCTTCGTAGTGCCGGTGGCGGCGGGTGCCGCAGCAGTCTCGTTCGTAGCCGCCTGATCTGCCATTTCGACGACGCGCGTAACACACAGCGAGAGCGAGAGCGAGAGCGAGCGGGACGGCAGGCACGCAAGCACAGCACAGCACGGCAGAGCAGAGCAGAGAATCACAAGGGCCCAGCCAGTGTCGCGGGCGGGCGCGGACGGCCGAGAGAGCGGCCGCCACTCTGCGCGCCGCCGCGCCGCGCCTCCCGCGCTTGCTACCGCCCAACGTCCGACAGCCTGTGCGGAGCAGCCCCAAAGCTGCGCCACAACCGCCCGCGCCTTTCAAACCACCGAGGATGGGGCTACACACAGCCACACCACAGTCGCCAACCAGTCGCCACGGCAGCGCCGCAAACCACGGCCAAACTGCAGCTACCGCGCGCTACAGCCTGGGTCGGCCCGCCGAGAATCGCCGCCCCCGCCCAAATGCCGCCCCCACAGCCCCAGCCGACGACCCGCCACAATGGCCAAACCTTCGGCAAAACTCCCACACCGTCGCCGCGGCAGCCCGGCCAGCGCGGCCGGCGCCACAGCCACACAAGCCGAGGCGTGCGGCGATGACGGCCGTGCAAACGCGCCTCCGCCGCCCCATCGCCTTCCGTCGCCCTCCCGCCGTTTCCCGATCGGCCCGCAGCCGTCGGGCCACATCGCGCGCCGTCCTCCTCCTCTCGCCCGCCAACATTCACAGCCGTTTCTCAACAATTGCCCGCCGCAAACGGACGCCGCCTGCGCAACAGGCGCCGCCGCCCCTCGCCGCTTCCGACCCAACCCCTCGACCGAGGCAAACCGCAATCCGAATCTACAGACCAACCCAATCTGCCGTCAGCACACACGACAGCCGACCTTACACGTTGCGCGTTACACATTACGTTTACACGTCTAGGTTAGGTTCGGTTAGGTTAGGTGGACGTGGGTTAGGTTAAGGGGACTTGGGTTAGGTTAAGCGTCAAACTTAGGTTAAGCATTCAAACACGTCAGGCGTCAGAGGTTAGGTTAGGTTAGGTTAGGTTAGGTTAGGTTAGGTTAGGTTACGTTAGGTTACGTTACACGTTAGGTTAAGGGGTCAGTGCTAGGTTAAGAAGCGTCAAACGTAGGTTAAAAAAGCGTTCAAAACGTGAGGCGTGAGCCGCCGGACAGCTTACCTTACGTAGACGTTTGGGGCTCACAGGCTGAGCTCACCTCACCACACCACAGGTTAGGTTCGGTTCGGTTCGCTCGGCTCAGCGTAAAGCGCCGAGGTCAGGGTTACGTTCGTTCACCTTCGGGCGCCACACTTTCGGTTGAAAGGTCGCGACGGGACGACGTCGGCAGGCACCGCCGCAAACGGACAAAAACGTACAGACGACGTCGAAAACCGCCGACAGACGGGGGAGCAGCACGACCACGACCAGATACCGAGCGCGAACGAGACGCACGCGAACCACCCCCACCGGCCAAAGGGCACCACACAACAACCCAGAGCACCACGTGTCGACACCACAGCAACCCGCCGCTCACGCGACATGGCTGGCACCGAAGGGCAACCGCCCGCAACTGCGCTTTCCGCGCCGGCCCGGATGCACGTCGTGCTACAACAACACCACTACCGTACACAGCCGCTGTTCACAACATCACTATCATGCGCGCCCGCGGCTCGCCGCCGTCGCAGTCGCAGCCCCAACGCCAGCACTTTTGCACCACCATTCACACGCACCGCAACACAGCTCGCCGACACAGCCGAACAAAACAAACACCACACAACAACAGCAACAACGCCGCCGCCTCTACTCGTGCCGGCGACCCACCCCGCCGATGGCGCACCTTTCGCCAGCCGGCAATCGACACACACGCACGCACCCACCCACCCCCCGGGGCCCAGTGCAAAAAAAAACACACAAAAACAAAAACAAAAAAAAAACAACACAAACGACACGGGAAGCGCACACCGCCACTTCGCGCGCACGCCACCAACCAGTCGTCGTCTCAAAATAACAAACACAAACAAAATAAACTAACAACTAGGGCAACACAAAACAAAAACGCCTCGCACGAACCGCCCACAAAAAGGACAAGCACACGCACAGCCTCTGCTGACGACCACGACGCAGCGGCACGCTGCTCCTGTCCCGCGCCCCGCGCCCCGCGCCCCACTCGATTCACAACTCACGCGACACCGTCAACGACGGGCTCGCTTCCCGCAACCTACCACCTTTCCGCCACGACGCACAGCCCCAGCCCCACCCGACCCGACGACGCCCGTGGCAACGACTGCACTTTCACCACCGCCTCCCCCTTCCCCCCCAAAACACACACACACACACACACACACACACACACAGCCAGCCAAAAACGCACTCGCGACCCACACATGCACGTGCATCGGCACACGCCAACCAGTCAACGTCGACAACCACACGCAAGGCTCGAAACGAAACCGGCGTCCTTCCACGTTGCCATCAAGCTACCTACACGACACAAGACACAAGGAACAAACACAACAGCCGGCCCCACTAATTCCCACTCTCACGCCGCAAAAAGCACACCGAAACCGCCAAACGCACGCACATTCCCCTTCGCACTGACACCGACCGGCTCGCTACCACACACCTCTCGGCAGCCGTTTCACGCCAATTCGCCACACCGCCCACACAGTCGACAAGCGCCCGCCCTGTACGGCACACGCAACGACGCAGCGCAGCAAAGGGCGCCCGCAACACATACCTCTCCTCTCTCTCCCTCTCCGCCGCCCGACGCGCCAACCGCCACGCCACACCGCCAGCCACTCGCAAATTGTGCACTGCCACCAGCCACACGTCCAACACGCCGCGCCGCCTCCGGCCACCCGCCAGGGGGCGCTCACGTCCGCGACAACAGCGCGGCCCGCCGGGCCGAACCGAACCGAACCGAGCCGCCGCTGCTCTGCACTCGGCACGGCCACACCCTGCTGCAGACCGGGCTCGTCTCTCTGTACGCGTCTGCCTGCGCATCAACACAACACGACCTTTTTTTTTTTTTTCTCTCTACCGCCATCCCTTCTTCTCGCGTTTTACTCGTTGTTGCAGCAGCGGCGCACACCTACACATCCACAGCCCCAGCCGAGCCGAGCCGGCCTCACCTCAGGGCCCGCCGCCAGCGTCTCCTCCTCGGGCACAGGTGCGGTGCTGTGGCCGCCCATCCAACCGCATTGCTGGCCGTCCAGCCGCCAGGCGTTCCCACTGCCGCGAGCCACGCCGCGCACCGACCCTGCTGCAGAAAACGAAGCATAGCCAGAGACCGACCGATACACAAAGCAAGCCGTCGCCTCGCCTCTTGTCCTTCCTGCCTTCCTTTCGCCCCCCCCCCCTCCTTTTTTTTTTTTTTATTTTGTTTTCTTCTTTCTTTCTTTCTTTGGCCCTCTCTCCTTCCCGCCCCATGGCGGTTACGGCACCGCCTGCAGCGGCAGATTTTTTGCGCCCACACGCCTACTCCTACCACCATTAACCTTGCCCTGCCCATCAACGTCGCAGTCGAACCGACGCTTGCCAACACACTGCCCACGTTCCTTTCTCTTTTCGGCCTACGCCCATTACGCGCCGCCGCCACAGCACCTTCCCTTCCCACAACACACCGACGTCATCACACGCACCCACAAACAGGGGCCACGACCGTGTTCCTCGCCCACTCCCATCCCGCACGGTACGCACATTCCCAACTACTACCGCGCACCCTCCCTTTCCAATCTGTGTGTCTCTGTGTCTGTGTCCTGTGTCCTGTCCGCGCGTGACGCCTCTCAACATCCGCCGTCCCCCGTCCCGTTTTCGCCCCCATGCCGTCGTCGCGCCGCCTCCTCCCCGTCCACCGCCGCCCCTGTCCGCCCCGCACCACACCATACACCGCTGCTTGTCCCGGCCGTTGCCACCAAAGGCGCCGACCGCAAACGCGCCACGCCGCAGCCCCCGTGCGTCTCGCTCGCTTGCATCTCCGTGCCGACGCTGCCTCTCTTCCCGCTCGCACTCGACCTCGACAACACAGTCTTTGGCTCCGCCACTGCGTGTTCCGGTGGTACGCACGCTGCAACACGTATGTATTCGTTACCAGAGCGATGGCGAGGCATGACAGCATCTCTGTCTGACCAGAGAGTTATTTATCGTTGCTAGTCGGCGCTTGGACCGCGCCAGACGACAGTAGTGGCACGCACCGGGTCGCCAGGAACAGTTGTTATATATATTGTAGCGCGAGTCGGGAGAGGTAGTAGTCGGTCGACAGTAGTAGCGGGTGGACGGTTGTACTGAGCGGGCGTCGGCGGCGTGCTCTGCTCGTCTCGCGACTCTGGTCACGGTTCGGGACGATGTATAGTATATTGTGTTATAATCAAAAGGTAGTGTGAAGCTGCATTGCGCAAATCTGATAACGTATGTTCATTGTACTTATTTTGTTCAACAACAAAAGCCCCACTATTACTTTTTTCTAAAGCAACTTTTGTCTTTTAACGAAAAACATTCACTTTTTAAAGACTACTTCCTATGGCATTTCCCTCCAAGGAGTGCAATTAATTACCAGCCAGCACTCATTCATTGCACACAGCTGTGTAAGGGGTATCTACAATTGAGGAGCGGATATAAATGCAACTTTTTTGTTTTTTTTTTTTTTTGTGTGTGTTGTAACCTCCCCGCAAAATTTAAAATAATGGACAATGTTATTTACGGATGCTAATGGACATTGCGCTAATTGTAACCTCGCCCACAATGAGAGGTATTGAAAATGGCAACAAAAATGTGAAATTCGCAATCCGACTCAAATATAAATTCTTCACAACATTTAAAGTCCGTTCAGTGACAAGAAACTTCAATTGAGCCGAAATATCGGTCTTTGGCCCTGTGCAAAACAATCAGAATTAAAGTCTTACCTCAGAATAAATGGATGTCACATTTCTGCTCTTGTTGTTGCGCAGCGCTTGGAGGAACTGCATTGCAAATAATAATATTCTCTTTTTTTGTGATTTTAGTGAAATTTTTCTTCAAAGAAGTGGAATGAAATGGGAAGTGCAACGAACTCTTTAGTTCAATAAAACATTACATTTTTGAAAAATGCTTTTGAAATAAAAATTATTTTTGGGGAACTTGTTGGAGAATTAATTACAATAAATATAATTTTTCATTATCTAATGATTATATTAATTAACAGTATACCTCCTTCACCATCTTGACCAGTGTTGCCGACCGCCTACATCACACAACCGCACTCGGCTGCTACTACTGACCGACCGCTCTGCATGACGACTATTAGCGTACTGCACGCGACGACTACTGACAGAGTACAGCCCTCAACTAGACAGAGCTACAGACTCGCAACGACTGACTGACTGACTGACTGACTGACTGAGAACCGCTCGCAACACTCGCGCGGTCCAGCGCAAACTCTCTGGTCACAGATGCTACAATGTCTCGCCATCGCTGCTATGTTACATACGTGTTTCAGTGTCTTTTTCATTGGGGTAACGATCTTTGGCTCTTTTTATTCTGAATACAGGGCCAAAGGTCAACGCTGCTGCCCTTATACAATTTATCAGGTTCCATTATGTCTGTTGCAATGTTACATACGGTTCATTCTTTCATTAATATTATCGTTGGGTTTGTTTTGTAGGGACGTTAACATTCTGGCACATTTTTATTATCATCGGACTCTCTGCTATTTGTGCAGGGAGGTTATACCTGGGTCCATTTCCATTTCCATTTCCATTTACATTTTAATATTGATAGACTTTTTGTTTTCTTTTTTTGTTTCTTGTTGTTTTTCCTTCTTTTTTCTTGTTGTTTTTTTTTCTTTCTTTTTTTTTGTTTTGTTTTGTTTTTCCCGCTCTCACCACCACCGCCGCATCACGCCTTCCGTTTTCTTCTTGGTTTCTTTTCTGTTCTTCAACTGCTTCAACATCACCGCGCCCCATTTCCACACCACAGCCATCAGCCTCCAAGACGGGCAGGCGCAGTGTGCCATTTCCGGCGCACAAGCACACCCGTACGGTACTCTCCTCGCCCCCACGCCACCAACAACACAGCGACCACGCGGCTTTCAGGCATGGCATGGCACGGCACGGCACGGCACCGGCGAAATGCGCCGCCCCCGCCCCTCCGCGCATCCGTCCGTCTCGCCACGTTCACTGACAGCCGCGTCTGCGGCTACACCACGACAACCACAACACAACACCGCTCCCCTCCCTGGCAACTCATTGTTTTTCTCCTCCTCTTTTGCACAAACCACAACGCCGAGCACAGGCGCAAGCCACCCACACCGCGCCCCTCCCCGTCCCGTCTTTGGCCGCCGCTCCTCGTTTCCTCGTTTGCCCCCTCCCATCTCCCGAAATGCCATGCCAGCAGCGTTACGCATGCCCCTCCCCTGTCCACACAACACTACCGCCAAACGAACAGCCTTCCGGGCCACATGCAGGGCACGCCCACCTCCAAACACTGCCAATTCACGGACGCACGCACGCACACACACACACACACACACACACACACACACACACACACACACTTTCCCGACACCTTTCTGTACGGAGGGTGCGTCATCTCGACCGTGACAGAGTGACGCCAACTATCGACGATCCATTTCCCCCCACTGGTAAAACACGTCCACTAACACCTACATACATCATTCAAGTACACAGACAATAGCATACACACAATGGGAGGGCACACGAACATGGACGGCACGGCACTGTCACACACTCTTCCTCAGAACCAACCATACCAACAAACGTTACGTACAACCGGGAAAGCGAAAGCGAAAGCAAAAGCAAAAAGCAAAGGCCAATGCAGCCGTCAAAGGTAACGTTCACCACGGCAGACACTTGCAGCCGCGCCGCCGTTAAACGCATTTCAGTGCGGCTCCAATACGCCTCCGACACGGGAACGTTCCGTTGCTCTACGAATGCGTTTCTCCCCTTTTTCCCTTCCTCTCTCTTTTGCCCCCCCCCTCTGTCCTTTCCTCCTGCACTCTTGCCTCCTTCCTCACGTTCTGCCCAGACATTCGACCGATCAAAGTCAACCTGTCGTTACCGTTCTCAGCGCGACGGTGTACAACAGTATGACGGGTGTGCCCACGACTTCGGTTCAGTTGCGTGACGCCGGTCTATCGCGCCGATCGACAGTTACTCAGGGGGGCGACGGATCGGACCACGTCACCGACACACAAAACACTTTCAAACAAACAAATACATACCGGATGGACACAGACAAACACGTGTACAGACATTCGCCAAAAACGGCCGCCGCCGCCGCCGCCGTCGTCTAGCGTCGCGCTTACTGTACTGCACTGGACACGCGTGCATCTTGAATGACGACATCGGTGTGCGTGCGTCGTACGCAATCAGTCAGACACGGCTATCAAAAATCAGAGTCGAATGGTACATCATCGTGCGTGTCGCCGTACACGTACAGTACAATGCAACAACAATGCGTCTTCATGGCACGTTCATTTCAACGTCACTCACACACCTCCACGCTGCAGTTACGTCGCACCATTGTCAAACTCGGCGTACAGCAAAGGGAATAGTGGGCGGCAAACAAAAACCACAAAAAAAAACAACATTTCACATTTCACCCTCGCCATGTATGATGTGCAAAAAACAAACCCGCAAACGGCCGTCGTTACGGTGACACAAAAGTCGGCGATCGCACTGTCCCCCCTCGCAGACAGGTAACACACACACCAACAACACCAAATGGGTCAAAAACCACGCCAACGAGGCGTGCCACCATTCCACGCCACGGCGACCAACCTCGTGGCCGTACCCCGCGCAACACGCTTTGACGCGCCCCCCCACCCACAATCAAAATGCACACATACATCACAGCCGTCCACACAAACAACAACAACAATTCCGCCCTTCCCGCAAAAGGCAAGTTGGTGGCCCTGAAAAGGGCCGTTTTGCCGCTCTCGCAACGGAGGAGCATTCTCTCTCCATCCTTCCTTCCGTTCCAGAGCCACCTCCTTACTTGGAGCTCGTGTACTTGGTCACCGCCTTCGTGCCCTCGCTCACGGCGTGCTTGGCCAGCTCGCCAGGCAGCAACAGCCGCACAGCGGTCTGGATCTCGCGGGACGTGATGGTCGAGCGCTTGTTGTAGTGCGCCAGGCGAGAAGCCTCGGCCGCAATGCGCTCGAAAATGTCGTTCACGAAGCTGTTCATGATGCTCATCGCCTTCGACGAGATGCCCGTGTCAGGGTGCACCTGCTTCAGCACCTTGTAGATGTAGATGGCATAGCTCTCCTTCCTCTTGCGCTTCTTCTTCTTGTCGCCCTTCGAAATGTTCTTCTGCGCCTTGCCAGCCTTCTTGGCGGCCTTCCCGCTAGTCTTGGGCGGCATCTCGAACCAACGTACGGCGGCAGCAGCAACACCAGTAGCAAGCGCTCCGCTCTAGTCAGCGTCTCCCCACACAGTGGCACCCGCCGCCAGCCGCCGCCGCACCTTTACCAGCTCGCCCTGTTGCGGCCGCCGACCAATGGGGCGCGCGCGCAACCGGCCGCCGCACCCGAGCCCATAAAGCACCCCCACCCCGGCTGCGCCGGCACGCACGACACGCACAGTCGCTGAGATGTGCAGCCGCGAGAAGGACGTACCTGCGCCTGCTAGCGACGCGAAGGGTGTGGCAGATCGCCGTTCGGCCGCGCTTGCGCTGTCGACGGCCCCATCTGGCCCCCCACCTATGACGACCACTGCTACGGCTATGGATTTGACGGACACTGCTACGGAAACGTTGAAGACTGCACTGTCTGCTCCGCTGCCCGATTCTGACGATGAGAGCACTGCCGCCCCTCGGCCACGCGGACGCAGCGGGAAACAGAAGAGGAGGGCACCAGCTGCGACGGCTGCTGCTCGCAGCTCGCCGATTGAGAAGAGGGCCAAGCAAGACTTCGCCCCTGACGCTGACGGTTTCGTCCCGGCCCGGCGCACTGCAAGACGCATGCTGTCATCGACGACGCCACCAACTGTCGTCGCCAACTCCTTCGATGCGCTCGAGGACGCGCCGGACCCGCCGCCGAGCAATCCTGCGCCGAAGACAGACTCCCATCTTCCGCCGGTGGTTCTTCAGTTTCGGCCGCCCTATGGAGAACTGCAGAAGCTGTTGCGCAGCTGGACAACGGCCGTGTACACCGTGAAGCCTGCGGGGCGAGACCTATACAGGGTCACACTCCGCACTGCTGATGACTATCGCCGGGTCACGCAGGAGGCGTCTGAGCGTGGTATCCCTTTCTATACCCACGCCTCCGCCCCTGACAAGGTCCTGAAGATCGTATTTCGCGACCTTCCGTTCAACATGGAAGCCGATCACCTGCATCGAGAACTCGCAGACCTGGGCTTCTACATACGGGCAGTTGTGAAGATGAAGTCGCCCAAATCACGCGAAGATATGCCGCTCTTCCTGGTCGTCTGCTCTGACACCGTGGAGAACCGCAAACTCTACCAATTGACGCGGGTCGCCGACGTTCCGGTCCAGACCGAAGATCTTCGTTCCCGGAGAGGCCCTGTGCAGTGCTTTCGCTGCCAGGGAATCAACCACGTCGCGCGCCACTGTTCTATGCCGGACAGATGCGTTAAATGCGCCGGCGCCCATGCAGGAAGTGCGTGCCCCCGTCCGCCCTCCGAGAAGCCTACATGTGCACTCTGTGGCGGTGCTCATGTGGCCAGTTATCGTGGGTGTGAGGTATGGAAGCGTGCCATTGCTCGCCAGCGTGGCCAAACACCAGCGCCACATCAGAAGAAGCTCGCAACGAGGCGGCCAGGCGTCTCTTTCGCGGCGGCTACGTCAGGGACGTCCTCCGCCGCCCCGGCTACGTCGGTTCCTGCTCCCGCCGCATCCGAGGCCGTACCGACACCGGAGGCTCCTGCGCCTCCACCACCGCAGCCAGTGGCGGTACCGGGTACTGCCTCTCCCGGGCCGTCGGCCGGACCGCGCCCCACCAACCGCCGGCGCGGGGGTCACCGACCAGTGGGCACCCAACGCTCAGCACCGTCTGTCGAGCAGCCCCAGGTGGACTCTCACAGCGAAGCAGCCACGCCCCCCCTTTCCTGCGCCGGGGCCGCGCCGGCTGTCTCCACCGCTGACCTGGCCAACCTCGTCGCGCAGCTCACAGCCCTGGTGACCAGTGCTACGAAGTTGATTGACGTCCTGTCGCAGCAACTCACCGCTGCAGTGCCGATGGCCTCTCCGGCCCCAACCGCTGCCAACACTCAACAGCCGCACCATGGGCAGCGTTAGAGGGCTCACGGTCGTCGCGTGGAATGCCAACGGCGTCCGCACCCAAGCTGGCGAACTTCGCCAATTTCTCCGCGATGAAGCCGTCGACGTCTGCCTTATCAATGAAACACACCTGAAGCCTGGGGTAGACGTCAGGGCGGCCAACTACTCAAGCTATCGCACCGATCGACTGACGGCGGGTGGGGGGACAGCCGTCTACGTCCGCAATGGCATACGTCACCATGTGATCCAACTTCCACCACTGGCGACGCTGGAGGCCACTGGTGTCGTTGTTCACACCTCGGCGGGCGCCATCACGTTCATCGCGGCCTATCGGCCGCCGTCTCGTCCCCTGGACCCTGCTGACATCGATGCTCTGCTTTCCTTGAGGGGGCCAGTGTTCGTCGCCGGGGACTTCAATAGCAAACATGTCTCCTGGAACTCCAGGATCACCAACGCCGCTGGCCGCTGCCTGCTCCGGATAGCGGAACGTCACCATGCGCTTGTGGTGGGGCCGTACGACCCGACCATTTTCCCTGCTCGTGGCCTCCCAGATATAATTGACATCGCAGTCGTCAAGGGTATCCCTCATCAGATCACCGCCACGACGCGGACTGCACTGTCGTCGGATCATGTCCCTGTGGTTTTTGACATCGACCTAGACGCCCTCCAGCAGCCCAGGCGCGGTATCTCACTTGCTGGCATCGACTGGGACAGGTTTCAAGAGGCCGTGACGCACTCACTAGCCGCCGCACCGCCCCCTGCGGAAGTTGGAGCGGACGAAGCACTTTTGCACTTCGCGGCAACCACGATCGACGCTGCCACCATAGCGACGCCGCCCCGACCACGCCCCCCGCCTGACTACTCCCGACAGCTGCCGCCGGACATCCTTGCGGCCATCACTGAGAAGAACCGGGTCTACCGGGAGTGGCAGAGGACACGAAATGCCAACACCAAGCGCCTCCTCAACAGGATGCGTCGGGACATCCGGGCCGCCATTGACGATCATCGCAATCGCGACTGGAATAACAAGGTCGCCGCCCTATGTCTTGAAGATGGCACAGCCTGGCAGATGACGAAGCGTTTCCTACGCCGCACGCAACGTATCCCCCCGCTGCTGGTCCAAGGTCAGGCTGTCTGCGAACCAGCTGCGAAGGCTGATGCTCTTGCTGACGTCTTTGAGGCGGCGTTTACGCCTCTCGAAGACCCGACTGACGCTGTCACCGACGACCTGGTTGCTGACCGGCTCCCACGCTACCTGGAGGCGCGTGACGACGATGACGTCATTGAAGAGACAACGGCGGAGGAGGTGTCGACCATCCTGCGTGCCCTGCACCCCAGGAAAGCTGCCGGCCCAGACGAAGTTTCCAACGCCCTGCTCCGGAAGTTGCCGCCCGTGGCTGTCACTCATCTTGCTGACGTCTTTAATGTCATCCTCCGGTCCTGCAGCTTTCCTCAGTCCTGGAAGCATGCGGAAATCGTGGCGATTCCGAAGATGGGGAAGGATCTGCGGCAGCCCGTGAACTACAGACCTATTAGTCTCCTGCCGGCCGTCTCTAAGGTCTTTGAGAGGGTGTACATCCGGCGGCTGCAGCGCCACGTCGACGAGGAAGGCCTCCTGCCCGAAGAGCAGTTCGGATTTCGCAGGGGCCACTCAGCCGTTCATCAACTCCTTCGGTTAGTGGAAGATGCGTTCGTCGCCATCGAGCAGCGCGAGTTCTTCGGCGCGGTGTTCCTGGACGTGTCGCGTGCTTTCGACAGCGTGTGGCACCGCGGCCTCTTGTTCAAGCTTTTTGAACTTGGGGTCCCGACGTCGCACGTGCGTCTCATCGCTTCCTATCTTGCTGATAGAACCTTCCATGTGCGGGCCGCGCAGGGCTTGTCCTCCGTCCGCCGCATCAACGCCGGGGTGCCGCAGGGCTCGGTCTTGGGGCCACTCCTGTACTCGCTGTACACGTCTGATGCGCCGAAGATCGACCGTGTGCAGCTCGCCCTGTACGCGGATGACACGGCTCTCTACACTCGGAGCCTCAATGCCGCTGTCATGCGCCGCCGTCTGCAGCTCGCCGTTGACACCCTGGCAGCTTGGGCAGTCAAGTGGCGTCTCCTGTTCAATGGTGCCAAGACTCAGTTCCTGATCGTCACCAGGCGACTCGTTCCTGCAGGTTTGCAGCCGCTCGCTGTCGGTGGAAGCCCTGTCCCGTGGCGCCCAACGGCGCATTACCTCGGCGTCACCATTGACCGCCGACTCACGTGGGCTCCACACATTCGCGACGTGAAGGCCAAAGTGCGGAACAGGCTCCGCACCCTGTACCCTTTGCTGAACCCTGGTTCCCAACTACCACCGCGGCTGGGCATCACCCTGTACAAGGCGCTGCTCCGTCCTGTACTCCAATACGCCGCCGTCGTCTGGGGGAACGCCGCCGACACGAACCTGAAGAAGCTGGAGACTCTGCAGAATCGCATCCTTCGGCTGGCCTTACACCTGCCTTACGATTTTCCCACTGCTCATCTTCACGACGTCGCGGAAGTACCTCTCCTCCGTGACCTCTTCCAGACGACCGCCCGCACCTTTTACGACAGTGCTGGTCGGTCGCACAACGCCCAAATCCGGACGCTGGGCCACAAATTGCAACGCAGCGTCACCACCCGCTGGCCACACCTGCTAGCTATGTAGCTGGCTCTGCCGAACTGTGCTGAGGAGACACCCAAGAAGACATCCCACATGTGAAGACGCAACATCAGCATGCATGGGAGGCAAAGCATAAACTGCTGCGGACTCCATCACACATCGGAGGAAAAGTATCTCCGTGCAGATCCATGCGATGCGCCGGCACGCACTCCGCTGCTCGACTCGCTGCCGCTCGCACCGGTCGTTTTCGTTTCCTTCTCGTGTGCACCGTCGCTAGCCCATCGCCATGTCCGGACGCGGAAAGGGAGGCAAAGTCAAGGGCAAGTCAAAGTCCCGCTCAAGCAGGGCTGGGCTCCAGTTCCCGGTCGGCAGAATCCACCGCCTCCTGCGCAAGGGAAACTACGCAGAGCGCGTCGGCGCCGGGGCGCCCGTCTACCTCGCCGCCGTCATGGAGTACCTCGCGGCTGAGGTGCTCGAGCTGGCCGGAAACGCGGCCCGCGACAACAAGAAGACGCGCATCATCCCGCGCCACCTGCAGCTTGCCATCCGCAACGACGAGGAGCTCAACAAGCTCCTGTCGGGCGTCACCATCGCACAGGGTGGTGTCCTACCCAACATCCAGGCCGTCCTGCTGCCAAAGAAGACCGAGAAGAAGGCCTAAAGGAGGCCAGGCAATCGCAGCGCCGCGTGCTCCCCTGCACGCAACGCGCTTTGCCGGCTCGGCTCGGCCCGGCCCACAACAATCGGCCCTTTTCAGGGCCACCACACAAACCTACGTCCAAAGCAAAATTTCAGTCGTCCTCGCCGCACCTTGTTTTGTTTCAACTTTGCACTTTCACAGCACAGCCGCCGCCGGCGCACGTCCGCCATCTTGTCGTCCACACAGCCCGCACACACACACACACACACACACACACACACACACATTTTGCACGGTCGCAGAGTCGCCTTCCAAACGACAACGGCAGCAATAATGACCATTGTTAAAGGGAGGCGTGTCGACACACCGCCCTCCACTCCCGCGCGCAACGGCCGTCGACACGAACGAAACAGCTGATCCGGCCGCCTATGCCCACACGCCTTGCCTCGGAAACCCCAACGCCGCCGCAAACACACAGAGCCAAACCACGCAAGCAAATAATTACCGCCTCTCTCGCACAACAACACACAGCCCGCCATCTCCGTCGCGATCGATACAAAGACACACAATAACAAACACAAACGAAGCAGCTCCACACACAGCCAGCCACATGACACGTTTCCTTTCCTTCTCCCCTCCCAGCCACATCACGTCGCTCAAACGGAAAGAAAGAAAGAAACAAACAAACAAACAAACAAACAAACAAACGAACAACACAGCGCACACACACGCAGCAACAACAACAACAACACAGACTCTTTCGCACTTTTCAACTTCCGAACAGTGTGGTGGCCCTGAAAAGGGCCGTTTTCTAGTCTCTCCCACCCACAAGCACGGCCGCGGGAAGGCCAGCGCCCGCTGCGACGCAGCCTAACCGCCGAAACCGTACAGGGTGCGCCCCTGCCTCTTCAGGGCGTACACCACGTCCATGGCCGTCACAGTCTTGCGCTTGGCGTGCTCAGTGTACGTCACCGCGTCGCGGATCACGTTCTCCAGGAACACCTTCAGCACCCCGCGGGTCTCCTCGTAGATCAGACCAGAGATGCGCTTCACGCCGCCCCTGCGAGCCAGGCGGCGGATGGCGGGCTTCGTGATGCCCTGGATGTTGTCGCGCAACACCTTGCGGTGCCGCTTGGCGCCACCCTTGCCGAGCCCCTTTCCTCCCTTGCCGCGGCCTGTCATCCTTCCTTCCTCGGGCAAAGCAAAACGTGCACAAACAGCAGCTGCAGCGGCTGGCGAGTCGGCTACGGTCTGCGCCCAGCGCGCCCGCCGCCCCCCTATATAGACTCTGGCCCGCCCTCCCCCCACCACGCGCAACCGAGGGCATATAAGCGCAGCACGGAGGCGCGCGGGCCCGTTGTCAAGGCAGCACCGGACGCCGCGCCGCACCTAACCTCCACGCACGCCGCTCCGCTACCGCCAACGCTACCGCCATGGCCCGCACAAAGCAAACGGCCCGCAAGTCCACCGGCGGAAAGGCGCCGCGCAAACAGCTCGCCACCAAGGCGGCGAGGAAGAGCGCGCCCGCCACCGGAGGCGTCAAGAAGCCCCACCGCTACAGGCCGGGCACCGTCGCCCTGCGAGAAATCAGGCGCTACCAGAAGAGCACAGAGCTGCTCATCCGCAAGCTGCCATTCCAGCGCCTAGTGCGCGAGATCGCCCAGGACTTCAAGACCGACCTGCGCTTCCAGAGCTCCGCAGTCATGGCCCTGCAGGAGGCCAGCGAGGCCTACCTCGTCGGCCTCTTCGAAGACACCAACCTGTGCGCAATCCACGCCAAGCGCGTCACCATCATGCCCAAGGACATCCAGCTCGCGCGCCGCATCCGCGGCGAGCGCGCCTAAACCGCGCCGCGGCACCGCACCGCACAAACAAAAACGGCCCTTTTCAGGGCCACTAACATCTCTCCGTCGCGAGCAAACTTTGTCGGTCGCCTGCCTCTCGCCCCGCAACCCAAAAACAAAAACCACCACTTCCCGTCCGTCCGCCACACACACCCGCTCACTCTGCCTGCCTGCTAGCAGCGCGCAACAATCACACATCATCCCTCCCCGGCGCTCAAAGCGCACAATACCCAACGGCCGACGTCACACCGCACGGGTGGCTGGCCGGCCGCCGCTTTCGTTTCGAAAACAAAAAAAACCCGCACTCCACTCCGACGGCCAACGGCCAGGCAGGCGCGCTCGCTCGCTCTACACGCCACCGAAATCCCCGCCGACTCCTTCCACATCTCAACGTGCCCCCCGTTGCAAAACATAACACACACAAAGAAACAAAACAAAGACCAGACACGACTAGACAAGACACACATCCGAGAAGAACGAACGCAGGCAAGCCAACCAACGTATTCAAACAAAACAACGTGACAGAAAACCAACCGTCGGCCGCCGCCACAAACACGGCGACAATCAACCACGACAACAACAACACCGCTTACCGCTACCGCCGCCCACACCCGCCACCGACCCCCGCAATCAAACCACCACGGCACGCAAACAGCATCCCCACGGGCATACAGACAGACACCCACACCAAACGCAACACGACAATCAAAACCTTCCCCGACGTGCTTTGATGGCCCTGAGAAGGGCCGTTTTGGGCCGCGCGTCTCTTGCGCGCCACTAGACGACGACGGGGGGTGGGGACGACGGGGTCAAGCGCCAAACCCTTCCTTTCCCATCTCTTTCTCCTCTACTCTACTCTACTTCTTCTTCTTGGGCGAAGCCTTCGCCTTAGACGGCGTCGTCGCCTTCTTCGGGCGCGGCGCCTTCGGCTTCTTCGTCGGAACCTTGGCGGCCTTCTTCGCCTTCGACGGCGACTTGGCCTTGGCCGGCTTGGCCGCAGCCGCCTTCTTCGCACCCGCGGGAGCGGCCGACGCCGCAGACGCCTTCTTGGCGGCGCCCGCCTTCCGACCGGTCGCCGCCTTCACGCCACCAGCCTTCTTTGCGCCGGCCGCACGGGCGCCCTTCTTCTCCTTGCTGGCCGGAGCGGCGCGCTTCTTCTTGGCACCGCCAGCACGAGCCTTGCCGCCCTCGGCCGCCCCCCCGCCGCCGGCGCCGGCAAGCTTGAACGAGCCGGACGCGCCCTTCCCCTTCGTCTGCACCAGCTCGCCCGCCACGACGGCCGACTTGAGGTACTTCTTGATAAACGGCGCCAGCTTCTCCGCGTCCAGCTTGTAGTGCGCGGCTATGTACTTCTTGATCGCCTGCAGCGACGACCCGCCGCGCTCCTTCAGACTCTTGATGGCGGCCGTCACCATCTCAGAGGTGCGCGGGTGCGCAGGCTTGGCGCGCGGCTTCTTCGCAGACGACGCAGACTTGGCCTTCTTCGTAGTGCCGGTGGCGGCGGGTGCCGCAGCAGTCTCGTTCGTAGCCGCCTGATCTGCCATTTCGACGACGCGCGTAACACACAGCGAGAGCGAGAGCGAGAGCGAGCGGGACGGCAGGCACGCAAGCACAGCACAGCACGGCAGAGCAGAGCAGAGAATCACAAGGGCCCAGCCAGTGTCGCGGGCGGGCGCGGACGGCCGAGAGAGCGGCCGCCACTCTGCGCGCCGCCGCGCCGCGCCTCCCGCGCTTGCTACCGCCCAACGTCCGACAGCCTGTGCGGAGCAGCCCCAAAGCTGCGCCACAACCGCCCGCGCCTTTCAAACCACCGAGGATGGGGCTACACACAGCCACACCACAGTCGCCAACCAGTCGCCACGGCAGCGCCGCAAACCACGGCCAAACTGCAGCTACCGCGCGCTACAGCCTGGGTCGGCCCGCCGAGAATCGCCGCCCCCGCCCAAATGCCGCCCCCACAGCCCCAGCCGACGACCCGCCACAATGGCCAAACCTTCGGCAAAACTCCCACACCGTCGCCGCGGCAGCCCGGCCAGCGCGGCCGGCGCCACAGCCACACAAGCCGAGGCGTGCGGCGATGACGGCCGTGCAAACGCGCCTCCGCCGCCCCATCGCCTTCCGTCGCCCTCCCGCCGTTTCCCGATCGGCCCGCAGCCGTCGGGCCACATCGCGCGCCGTCCTCCTCCTCTCGCCCGCCAACATTCACAGCCGTTTCTCAACAATTGCCCGCCGCAAACGGACGCCGCCTGCGCAACAGGCGCCGCCGCCCCTCGCCGCTTCCGACCCAACCCCTCGACCGAGGCAAACCGCAATCCGAATCTACAGACCAACCCAATCTGCCGTCAGCACACACGACAGCCGACCTTACACGTTGCGCGTTACACATTACGTTTACACGTCTAGGTTAGGTTCGGTTAGGTTAGGTGGACGTGGGTTAGGTTAAGGGGACTTGGGTTAGGTTAAGCGTCAAACTTAGGTTAAGCATTCAAACACGTCAGGCGTCAGAGGTTAGGTTAGGTTAGGTTAGGTTAGGTTAGGTTAGGTTAGGTTACGTTAGGTTACGTTACACGTTAGGTTAAGGGGTCAGTGCTAGGTTAAGAAGCGTCAAACGTAGGTTAAAAAAGCGTTCAAAACGTGAGGCGTGAGCCGCCGGACAGCTTACCTTACGTAGACGTTTGGGGCTCACAGGCTGAGCTCACCTCACCACACCACAGGTTAGGTTCGGTTCGGTTCGCTCGGCTCAGCGTAAAGCGCCGAGGTCAGGGTTACGTTCGTTCACCTTCGGGCGCCACACTTTCGGTTGAAAGGTCGCGACGGGACGACGTCGGCAGGCACCGCCGCAAACGGACAAAAACGTACAGACGACGTCGAAAACCGCCGACAGACGGGGGAGCAGCACGACCACGACCAGATACCGAGCGCGAACGAGACGCACGCGAACCACCCCCACCGGCCAAAGGGCACCACACAACAACCCAGAGCACCACGTGTCGACACCACAGCAACCCGCCGCTCACGCGACATGGCTGGCACCGAAGGGCAACCGCCCGCAACTGCGCTTTCCGCGCCGGCCCGGATGCACGTCGTGCTACAACAACACCACTACCGTACACAGCCGCTGTTCACAACATCACTATCATGCGCGCCCGCGGCTCGCCGCCGTCGCAGTCGCAGCCCCAACGCCAGCACTTTTGCACCACCATTCACACGCACCGCAACACAGCTCGCCGACACAGCCGAACAAAACAAACACCACACAACAACAGCAACAACGCCGCCGCCTCTACTCGTGCCGGCGACCCACCCCGCCGATGGCGCACCTTTCGCCAGCCGGCAATCGACACACACGCACGCACCCACCCACCCCCCGGGGCCCAGTGCAAAAAAAAACACACAAAAACAAAAACAAAAAAAAAACAACACAAACGACACGGGAAGCGCACACCGCCACTTCGCGCGCACGCCACCAACCAGTCGTCGTCTCAAAATAACAAACACAAACAAAATAAACTAACAACTAGGGCAACACAAAACAAAAACGCCTCGCACGAACCGCCCACAAAAAGGACAAGCACACGCACAGCCTCTGCTGACGACCACGACGCAGCGGCACGCTGCTCCTGTCCCGCGCCCCGCGCCCCGCGCCCCACTCGATTCACAACTCACGCGACACCGTCAACGACGGGCTCGCTTCCCGCAACCTACCACCTTTCCGCCACGACGCACAGCCCCAGCCCCACCCGACCCGACGACGCCCGTGGCAACGACTGCACTTTCACCACCGCCTCCCCCTTCCCCCCCAAAACACACACACACACACACACACACACACACACACACACACAGCCAGCCAAAAACGCACTCGCGACCCACACATGCACGTGCATCGGCACACGCCAACCAGTCAACGTCGACAACCACACGCAAGGCTCGAAACGAAACCGGCGTCCTTCCACGTTGCCATCAAGCTACCTACACGACACAAGACACAAGGAACAAACACAACAGCCGGCCCCACTAATTCCCACTCTCACGCCGCAAAAAGCACACCGAAACCGCCAAACGCACGCACATTCCCCTTCGCACTGACACCGACCGGCTCGCTACCACACACCTCTCGGCAGCCGTTTCACGCCAATTCGCCACACCGCCCACACAGTCGACAAGCGCCCGCCCTGTACGGCACACGCAACGACGCAGCGCAGCAAAGGGCGCCCGCAACACATACCTCTCCTCTCTCTCCCTCTCCGCCGCCCGACGCGCCAACCGCCACGCCACACCGCCAGCCACTCGCAAATTGTGCACTGCCACCAGCCACACGTCCAACACGCCGCGCCGCCTCCGGCCACCCGCCAGGGGGCGCTCACGTCCGCGACAACAGCGCGGCCCGCCGGGCCGAACCGAACCGAACCGAGCCGCCGCTGCTCTGCACTCGGCACGGCCACACCCTGCTGCAGACCGGGCTCGTCTCTCTGTACGCGTCTGCCTGCGCATCAACACAACACGACCTTTTTTTTTTTTTTCTCTCTACCGCCATCCCTTCTTCTCGCGTTTTACTCGTTGTTGCAGCAGCGGCGCACACCTACACATCCACAGCCCCAGCCGAGCCGAGCCGGCCTCACCTCAGGGCCCGCCGCCAGCGTCTCCTCCTCGGGCACAGGTGCGGTGCTGTGGCCGCCCATCCAACCGCATTGCTGGCCGTCCAGCCGCCAGGCGTTCCCACTGCCGCGAGCCACGCCGCGCACCGACCCTGCTGCAGAAAACGAAGCATAGCCAGAGACCGACCGATACACAAAGCAAGCCGTCGCCTCGCCTCTTGTCCTTCCTGCCTTCCTTTCGCCCCCCCCCCTCCTTTTTTTTTTTTTATTTTGTTTTCTTCTTTCTTTCTTTCTTTGGCCCTCTCTCCTTCCCGCCCCATGGCGGTTACGGCACCGCCTGCAGCGGCAGATTTTTTGCGCCCACACGCCTACTCCTACCACCATTAACCTTGCCCTGCCCATCAACGTCGCAGTCGAACCGACGCTTGCCAACACACTGCCCACGTTCCTTTCTCTTTTCGGCCTACGCCCATTACGCGCCGCCGCCACAGCACCTTCCCTTCCCACAACACACCGACGTCATCACACGCACCCACAAACAGGGGCCACGACCGTGTTCCTCGCCCACTCCCATCCCGCACGGTACGCACATTCCCAACTACTACCGCGCACCCTCCCTTTCCAATCTGTGTGTCTCTGTGTCTGTGTCCTGTGTCCTGTCCGCGCGTGACGCCTCTCAACATCCGCCGTCCCCCGTCCCGTTTTCGCCCCCATGCCGTCGTCGCGCCGCCTCCTCCCCGTCCACCGCCGCCCCTGTCCGCCCCGCACCACACCATACACCGCTGCTTGTCCCGGCCGTTGCCACCAAAGGCGCCGACCGCAAACGCGCCACGCCGCAGCCCCCGTGCGTCTCGCTCGCTTGCATCTCCGTGCCGACGCTGCCTCTCTTCCCGCTCGCACTCGACCTCGACAACACAGTCTTTGGCTCCGCCACTGCGTGTTCCGGTGGTACGCACGCTGCAACACGTATGTATTCGTTACCAGAGCGATGGCGAGGCATGACAGCATCTCTGTCTGACCAGAGAGTTATTTATCGTTGCTAGTCGGCGCTTGGACCGCGCCAGACGACAGTAGTGGCACGCACCGGGTCGCCAGGAACAGTTGTTATATATATTGTAGCGCGAGTCGGGAGAGGTAGTAGTCGGTCGACAGTAGTAGCGGGTGGACGGTTGTACTGAGCGGGCGTCGGCGGCGTGCTCTGCTCGTCTCGCGACTCTGGTCACGGTTCGGGACGATGTATAGTATATTGTGTTATAATCAAAAGGTAGTGTGAAGCTGCATTGCGCAAATCTGATAACGTATGTTCATTGTACTTATTTTGTTCAACAACAAAAGCCCCACTATTACTTTTTTCTAAAGCAACTTTTGTCTTTTAACGAAAAACATTCACTTTTTAAAGACTACTTCCTATGGCATTTCCCTCCAAGGAGTGCAATTAATTACCAGCCAGCACTCATTCATTGCACACAGCTGTGTAAGGGGTATCTACAATTGAGGAGCGGATATAAATGCAACTTTTTTGTTTTTTTTTTTTTTTTTTGTGTGTTGTAACCTCCCCGCAAAATTTAAAATAATGGACAATGTTATTTACGGATGCTAATGGACATTGCGCTAATTGTAACCTCGCCCACAATGAGAGGTATTGAAAATGGCAACAAAAATGTGAAATTCGCAATCCGACTCAAATATAAATTCTTCACAACATTTAAAGTCCGTTCAGTGACAAGAAACTTCAATTGAGCCGAAATATCGGTCTTTGGCCCTGTGCAAAACAATCAGAATTAAAGTCTTACCTCAGAATAAATGGATGTCACATTTCTGCTCTTGTTGTTGCGCAGCGCTTGGAGGAACTGCATTGCAAATAATAATATTCTCTTTTTTTGTGATTTTAGTGAAATTTTTCTTCAAAGAAGTGGAATGAAATGGGAAGTGCAACGAACTCTTTAGTTCAATAAAACATTACATTTTTGAAAAATGCTTTTGAAATAAAAATTATTTTTGGGGAACTTGTTGGAGAATTAATTACAATAAATATAATTTTTCATTATCTAATGATTATATTAATTAACAGTATACCTCCTTCACCATCTTGACCAGTGTTGCCGACCGCCTACATCACACAACCGCACTCGGCTGCTACTACTGACCGACCGCTCTGCATGACGACTATTAGCGTACTGCACGCGACGACTACTGACAGAGTACAGCCCTCAACTAGACAGAGCTACAGACTCGCAACGACTGACTGACTGACTGACTGACTGACTGAGAACCGCTCGCAACACTCGCGCGGTCCAGCGCAAACTCTCTGGTCACAGATGCTACAATGTCTCGCCATCGCTGCTATGTTACATACGTGTTTCAGTGTCTTTTTCATTGGGGTAACGATCTTTGGCTCTTTTTATTCTGAATACAGGGCCAAAGGTCAACGCTGCTGCCCTTATACAATTTATCAGGTTCCATTATGTCTGTTGCAATGTTACATACGGTTCATTCTTTCATTAATATTATCGTTGGGTTTGTTTTGTAGGGACGTTAACATTCTGGCACATTTTTATTATCATCGGACTCTCTGCTATTTGTGCAGGGAGGTTATACCTGGGTCCATTTCCATTTCCATTTCCATTTACATTTTAATATTGATAGACTTTTTGTTTTCTTTTTTTGTTTCTTGTTGTTTTTCCTTCTTTTTTCTTGTTGTTTTTTTTTCTTTCTTTTTTTTTGTTTTGTTTTGTTTTTCCCGCTCTCACCACCACCGCCGCATCACGCCTTCCGTTTTCTTCTTGGTTTCTTTTCTGTTCTTCAACTGCTTCAACATCACCGCGCCCCATTTCCACACCACAGCCATCAGCCTCCAAGACGGGCAGGCGCAGTGTGCCATTTCCGGCGCACAAGCACACCCGTACGGTACTCTCCTCGCCCCCACGCCACCAACAACACAGCGACCACGCGGCTTTCAGGCATGGCATGGCACGGCACGGCACGGCACCGGCGAAATGCGCCGCCCCCGCCCCTCCGCGCATCCGTCCGTCTCGCCACGTTCACTGACAGCCGCGTCTGCGGCTACACCACGACAACCACAACACAACACCGCTCCCCTCCCTGGCAACTCATTGTTTTTCTCCTCCTCTTTTGCACAAACCACAACGCCGAGCACAGGCGCAAGCCACCCACACCGCGCCCCTCCCCGTCCCGTCTTTGGCCGCCGCTCCTCGTTTCCTCGTTTGCCCCCTCCCATCTCCCGAAATGCCATGCCAGCAGCGTTACGCATGCCCCTCCCCTGTCCACACAACACTACCGCCAAACGAACAGCCTTCCGGGCCACATGCAGGGCACGCCCACCTCCAAACACTGCCAATTCACGGACGCACGCACGCACACACACACACACACACACACACACACACACACACACACACACACACTTTCCCGACACCTTTCTGTACGGAGGGTGCGTCATCTCGACCGTGACAGAGTGACGCCAACTATCGACGATCCATTTCCCCCCACTGGTAAAACACGTCCACTAACACCTACATACATCATTCAAGTACACAGACAATAGCATACACACAATGGGAGGGCACACGAACATGGACGGCACGGCACTGTCACACACTCTTCCTCAGAACCAACCATACCAACAAACGTTACGTACAACCGGGAAAGCGAAAGCGAAAGCAAAAGCAAAAAGCAAAGGCCAATGCAGCCGTCAAAGGTAACGTTCACCACGGCAGACACTTGCAGCCGCGCCGCCGTTAAACGCATTTCAGTGCGGCTCCAATACGCCTCCGACACGGGAACGTTCCGTTGCTCTACGAATGCGTTTCTCCCCTTTTTCCCTTCCTCTCTCTTTTGCCCCCCCCCCTCTGTCCTTTCCTCCTGCACTCTTGCCTCCTTCCTCACGTTCTGCCCAGACATTCGACCGATCAAAGTCAACCTGTCGTTACCGTTCTCAGCGCGACGGTGTACAACAGTATGACGGGTGTGCCCACGACTTCGGTTCAGTTGCGTGACGCCGGTCTATCGCGCCGATCGACAGTTACTCAGGGGGGCGACGGATCGGACCACGTCACCGACACACAAAACACTTTCAAACAAACAAATACATACCGGATGGACACAGACAAACACGTGTACAGACATTCGCCAAAAACGGCCGCCGCCGCCGCCGCCGTCGTCTAGCGTCGCGCTTACTGTACTGCACTGGACACGCGTGCATCTTGAATGACGACATCGGTGTGCGTGCGTCGTACGCAATCAGTCAGACACGGCTATCAAAAATCAGAGTCGAATGGTACATCATCGTGCGTGTCGCCGTACACGTACAGTACAATGCAACAACAATGCGTCTTCATGGCACGTTCATTTCAACGTCACTCACACACCTCCACGCTGCAGTTACGTCGCACCATTGTCAAACTCGGCGTACAGCAAAGGGAATAGTGGGCGGCAAACAAAAACCACAAAAAAAAACAACATTTCACATTTCACCCTCGCCATGTATGATGTGCAAAAAACAAACCCGCAAACGGCCGTCGTTACGGTGACACAAAAGTCGGCGATCGCACTGTCCCCCCTCGCAGACAGGTAACACACACACCAACAACACCAAATGGGTCAAAAACCACGCCAACGAGGCGTGCCACCATTCCACGCCACGGCGACCAACCTCGTGGCCGTACCCCGCGCAACACGCTTTGACGCGCCCCCCCACCCACAATCAAAATGCACACATACATCACAGCCGTCCACACAAACAACAACAACAATTCCGCCCTTCCCGCAAAAGGCAAGTTGGTGGCCCTGAAAAGGGCCGTTTTGCCGCTCTCGCAACGGAGGAGCATTCTCTCTCCATCCTTCCTTCCGTTCCAGAGCCACCTCCTTACTTGGAGCTCGTGTACTTGGTCACCGCCTTCGTGCCCTCGCTCACGGCGTGCTTGGCCAGCTCGCCAGGCAGCAACAGCCGCACAGCGGTCTGGATCTCGCGGGACGTGATGGTCGAGCGCTTGTTGTAGTGCGCCAGGCGAGAAGCCTCGGCCGCAATGCGCTCGAAAATGTCGTTCACGAAGCTGTTCATGATGCTCATCGCCTTCGACGAGATGCCCGTGTCAGGGTGCACCTGCTTCAGCACCTTGTAGATGTAGATGGCATAGCTCTCCTTCCTCTTGCGCTTCTTCTTCTTGTCGCCCTTCGAAATGTTCTTCTGCGCCTTGCCAGCCTTCTTGGCGGCCTTCCCGCTAGTCTTGGGCGGCATCTCGAACCAACGTACGGCGGCAGCAGCAACACCAGTAGCAAGCGCTCCGCTCTAGTCAGCGTCTCCCCACACAGTGGCACCCGCCGACATGAAATGGCTGGGTCTATACCCATGGTGTACTTGAAGAACCAGCGTCCTTGAAACGCTCTGTCTTACGAGGTGTTCCTTTATGGTGCGGATTCAGGGTTATATATGGTATTGGCTAGGGGTCGGTTTTCCCCTGGATAGATGATGGTTGTGGAGGCGGCAGCGATGATGGTGTAAATGTATGTTTGCACATGAATTTATATGACTAACGCCTGAATTGGCGATGGATGGTGGCGATTGGTGCTCTCTGGCCAGGGTTTTCATCCCTTCCCAGAGAGTTGATGAGTTGGTGTGGTGATGCATTGGATGATTCGTAGAATTTTAATGATTTTTGTTTTATGAGGTGATAAAATGATGGCTGTCCTAACATTGCTCTGATCTCCTCATTGCTCGAGAACCATGGAGCGTCTGCAACTATACGGAAGGCTTTGTTCTGGATGATTTCCAACTGTTTAAGGTTGGTGTCTGCTGCCATACTCCACGCTTCTGAACCGTAGAGCATGGCTGGCAGGATGATCGTTTTCCAAATTTTGAGCTTGGCAGGTATTGTGAGTCCCCTGCCTTTAAGGAGAGGATATAACTGAAAGAGCCGGGCGGAGCCCTTGTTTCTGGCCTCTTTAATGTGATGCACAAATGTCAGATTCTTATCCAGTTTTAGCCCGAGGTAGGTAACTACTTCTCTCCAGGGTAGTACCTGGTTGTTGTGCGTGATGTTCACTATGGGGCGTTTGATTTTGTGGCTGAATAAGATAGTCTGGCATTTGTCTGCGTTTATCTTTATCTTCCATAGATTGCACCACTTTGTCACTTTGTCTAGGTGTCGTTGTAGGCGGTAGGCTAAATAGTTGATGTTTCTGCCACTGTGGTATAATGCAGTATCATCTGCATATAGGGCAATGTTGCCGCCCGGCTCCTTCGGCAGATCGTTTGTGTATAGTAGATATAGGAGGGGGCCAAGCACAGATCCCTGTGGGACACCCGCTTCTATTTGTTTTAGCTCGCTGTTTGCTCGGTCAACTGTAGAGTAGAATTTTCTTTCCACCAGGAAAGAGTGGACTATTTTAAGCAGGTGAAGTGGGCAGTTCATCTTCGACAGTTTGTATAGCAGACCGCCATGCCAAACCCGGTCGAACGCTTTTTCAATGTCCAGGAAAATGGCAGCTGTGCTATTGCCCTGGCTCTTCTCTGTGCAGATGTGCTCCACCAGACGAATGGCTTGTTGTGTTGTGCTATGCCCAGCACGAAATCCAAATTGCTCGGCGATAAGGATGTTGTTGGCGGATAGGAATTGTAGTAGGGAGTTTTGGATGAGGATTTCAAGTAATTTTGATAGATGGTTGAGCAGGGAGATTGGTCGATGGTTTTGAGGGAATAGGTGATCTTTATTTGGTTTTGGGATTGAAATTACTTTAGCAACCTTCCAGGTTGAAGGGAAATACTGAGTTGTAAGACAATTATTTAGGATGGCAGTGAGATGGGAGATTGCAGGTTGGGGGAGGGCCTTAAGGAAGGGTGGTTTGATGTTGTCAGGACCAGGGGCTTTTGCAGTGCCGATTCGCCTGATGATAGCTGCAACTACACGCTCGCTAGTCAGTTCGAAGGTCGTGTCGGACCTGGCGCGAAGTCTGCGATGGAGGTGTCGTTCCACCCGCTGTTCCAGGGCATCTGCTTCGTCCTCGTCGTCCTCTATGACATTCTCCTGGAATTGGAGCTCGAGGGTGTTTGACATGGCAGTCGCTTTGTCCTCTGGTGTGTAAACCAACCCGTTCTGCCCGTGTAGTGGTCTGTTGGCTTTGTGGGGTTGCCGCCTAGCTTTTATTATCCCCCAGAACTTTTCCGGATTTCTCTCAGCTGCCTGAAGACTTTGTTCCCACCTGGAACATCTCAGGAGTTTCAGTCTTGTCTGTATTTCATGGCCCATCTGGGTCATGCGTCTCCTATCCTGAGGGTCTCGGAAGGTCTGCCATCTTTTACGCGTGCGGTTTTTGTCCGATATTAGCTGTGCTAGTTCTGGGGGCAGGTTGGATCGCCCATTGTTATGTGTGATTTTGGTGGTGGCAGCCTTTCCACACGCCTTGATAATGTTGGTAAACTCCTCTATGGCTAGATCTATTTCCGCGTGGGTTGGCATGTCTGGTGCATGGTCTGGGATGTGTGAGGCAACCAGTTGCTTGTATCTCTCCCAGTCAGTGTACAGTGTTGTGTGTACTCTGTTGTTGGGAACGTCCTGATCTCCCTCAAATCTGAGTACCACAGGGCTGTGATCTGAGTTAAGACTGTTGACAACTTCTGTAGTGGTTGCTAGATTGATATTTTTTAGTAAAAATATGTCAAGTATGTCTGGTCGACACCTTGAATCATACGGGAAGTGAGTAGGCTCGTCTGGAGAGACAACCTGCACTGCTGGATGGTTATCAAGATACCTTAATAACCGATTTCCACTGGTGTTCGTGGTGCGGCAACCCCATGCCCTGTGCTTGGCGTTCAGGTCCCCTCCTACTATTGTATTGTGACTGCCATTCAGGAGACCGTCCAGGTCGTGGGGAAATAGTGTTGTGCTCGGTGGATGGTATACTGCCACCAGGTGTGTGGGGCGGTTGTTGAGAACAACCTCTACCGCTGTTGCCTCTGTGTTAATCAGTCTTGGTACAGGTACCTGGCGATGGCATATGCGCCGTTTTATTAGGATACCTGTACCGCCACCTTGCCTGTTAGGACGGTCCGTCCTAATTAGTTGATAGTTGCGGACCTGAAAGGTGTCGTCAGGGGTGAGATGGGTCTCACTGAGGAGAGCCACATCGATTCCATGATCGTCCAAGAACATCTCGAGCTCGAACCTGTCGTGATAGATGCCATCTGCATTCCAGATGGCGATGGTGATATGTTGCTTCTCATCTTCATTTGCCATTGGAAAGCAGTGGTAGGATGTTGGTGGCGAGTATTGTGATTGTTGAAATTAAGTCTGGGGCTGCTGCTACTTTGGTGCATAGCTGGGTTATGCCTTCAAGGACGGCTGGTGAAATGAGGGACTTAATGAGCGCCCAAATCTTTGATAGGAACTGGAGTGGCTGTTCTTGTTCGATCTGAACAGAACTTTCCTGTGCAGTGGTCTGGCCACTGACGATGTTAGTAGTGTTGTTGGAATCTGCTGGTGCAGCTGTGGCTTGGGCGGATTCGGTGGGTATGGCTTGGGCTGGTATGGCCCTTGGTGGTTGTACATTTGTAGCCTTTGATGTTGAGGGCAGTGGCGTTGTCTCTGCCTTCTTTGTTTCAGGTTGGGTTGGGATGGGGAGGGGTGTGGTTTGTGCGGGAGAGACGACCTGTGGGGGTGGGGTTCTTTTTACAGGCAGAGTTGCCTTGAGGGGGGATCTTTGCGGCTTTGGTTTAGGGGTATTTGAGGGGGGAGGAGTGCGCCCAGTTTTCACAACCTCGGCTAAGGTTCTAATGCCGGTAGGGCTATCGTCTTGGTGTGACTGATGTTGTGGAGTGGATGGTTCTGTACTCCTCTGGGTTTGAGTAGGGTTGGGAGGACTTGTTTCTGCTCTAGTAGGAGTCGGGGATGGTGGGGGGTTTACTTCTTCCATGGATAGTGCTGGAGGGGGGTTGGAGTTTTTCTGTGGCGCCCTAGGAAGTGGTTCCTGCCTTCTAGGAGCTGATGCTCGCTGTCGCTCCCACGCCTGGACGATCTTCAGTCGTTCTGGGCAGCCCCTGAAGGAGGCTGGATGGTTGCCCCTACAGTTGGCACATATGGCCGGTTCTTCTCTTTTCTTTGTGCAGGCGCCAGAAAGATGCGGTCCTGCACATTTAACGCACCTGGGGGCGAGTTCGCATTGGTTTGCCCCATGTCGAAATCTCTGGCATAGATAGCACTGTGTCGGCCCACTTGGTTTTTGGTATAATTCTATGGTAACCTTCATATGAAGTAGTCTCTCCACTTTGAATATTTTCCTAGCCTCCGCCGTGTTCAATAGATTGACCTGGAAATTGGCCGTTTTTCGTCTTGGCGCTGATACTATGTTTCCAGAGTCATCGATTTCTGTCTGCGGCTTAGACATTTGGAATACGTCTTGCACCGGAAAGCCCTTCTCGGCGAGTGCGTTCTTGACGTCCTCTGGGGTCCAGTAGGGCGTCAGTCTTTTAACGACGACCTTCAGTGTACTCTTCGGGTCGTCGTTGTACGTGAAGAATTCTAGATTACGCTTCCTGAATTCTTGCTTGAGGTATTGGAAATCCTCTGGGTTAGTAGCCTGATAGACAATGCTATCACCCTTGTACGTGGTACTGAGGGCACCCATTAGCTTTCCTTGAATTTGTCCTATCAAGGTCGTGTACCCTTTGGTCTCGAACACAGTGATAGGGGGAACCCTTCGACCTCTGTTAGTTCTTTGGTTTCTATTTTGTGTGGGGCCCCCTTGCGCCTGGGGAGCTACTGTACTTATTTTCTCCTGTCCCCTGTTGCCGCCCTCTGACGTCGTCTGGGTGGCCTTTGGCGTTGGTGCTGCGCTTTCTGCGTTCGCACTGATATCTGTTGGTTTTTGGGGGCGGTCAGATTTCGTGATTTCGATTTCTGTGCCCTGGCATTGCTGTGGCAGAACAGGATTTACCTGTTCTGCCGTTTCGACGTGTTTTGGGTTTTCTTTTGCTGAGGCAGGTGGCGTGTGCAGTTGAATTTCTTCTGCAATAGCGGGTTGCAGGGGCTGCCCAGATTTTTCCTGTTTTTGAAGCAGCCTCCCGCTTCGCCGCAGACGTCCCTCGCCCAGTGACGAGATAGAGCTGCTGTCACTGTCGGTGGCAATGACAAGATTGTCAGAGTCCGAGCTAGTGACTGAAGATGGTGATGGGGGTGGGTGGTCCATAGATGAAGAAAGAGATGATGATGTAGTCGCGATAGATGTCGGGTCCACACTGTGTGAGTCGCCGCTTGGATGTCGATCCTGTGGGTGCCCCATAGTGGGGCAACCGTGAAACGAAACGGTTTACTGAATTTGTCCTATATTTCGACAATTTCCGTGCCGGTGACCTTTCCCTACACCTAGCAGGCGCGGGATACCACCAAGGGCCTCACAGTCAGTCTGTTTGACTGTGTGGCTCGGCGGGTCCCTGGACTGCAGCTTCCCTAACACCTATGGCACAGAAATTCTCGAACAATATCGCTGATTTATAGTCGCCTACTTGCGGCGCGATGTTCTTCTTTCTTCTCGATCTATCCCATGTCAGAACGAGCGCTCAGTGGTCCAGAATTCCGTCCCCGGTCTTGAGTGTGCAGCACGACTTTTGCTTTTCTAGAATCGACAGTTTTGCTTTTCCTGAAAACACACACTCGACCACGTCCGGAAACCCAGAACAAAGCGCGACCCGCTAGCCCTGACGGTACGGCAAAACACGCCGCTATAGCGCGAGCACGCAAGGCGGCGACCAAGCACACGAGAAGCAAGCAACGAGGCGAGCTCTGGACAAAGGCGGCGAGAGCGCGCGGTGGGAATTTCCAGGGCTGGGAGCACAATAGCGGCGCGGAGCACAGGTAGACGCACGTCCGTCCGCTTCGCAGTCCCACCTCTGGCACCCGCCGCCAGCCGCCGCCGCACCTTTACCAGCTCGCCCTGTTGCGGCCGCCGACCAATGGGGCGCGCGCGCAACCGGCCGCCGCACCCGAGCCCATAAAGCACCCCCACCCCGGCTGCGCCGGCACGCACTCCGCTGCTCGACTCGCTGCCGCTCGCACCGGTCGTTTTCGTTTCCTTCTCGTGTGCACCGTCGCTAGCCCATCGCCATGTCCGGACGCGGAAAGGGAGGCAAAGTCAAGGGCAAGTCAAAGTCCCGCTCAAGCAGGGCTGGGCTCCAGTTCCCGGTCGGCAGAATCCACCGCCTCCTGCGCAAGGGAAACTACGCAGAGCGCGTCGGCGCCGGGGCGCCCGTCTACCTCGCCGCCGTCATGGAGTACCTCGCGGCTGAGGTGCTCGAGCTGGCCGGAAACGCGGCCCGCGACAACAAGAAGACGCGCATCATCCCGCGCCACCTGCAGCTTGCCATCCGCAACGACGAGGAGCTCAACAAGCTCCTGTCGGGCGTCACCATCGCACAGGGTGGTGTCCTACCCAACATCCAGGCCGTCCTGCTGCCAAAGAAGACCGAGAAGAAGGCCTAAAGGAGGCCAGGCAATCGCAGCGCCGCGTGCTCCCCTGCACGCAACGCGCTTTGCCGGCTCGGCTCGGCCCGGCCCACAACAATCGGCCCTTTTCAGGGCCACCACACAAACCTACGTCCAAAGCAAAATTTCAGTCGTCCTCGCCGCACCTTGTTTTGTTTCAACTTTGCACTTTCACAGCACAGCCGCCGCCGGCGCACGTCCGCCATCTTGTCGTCCACACAGCCCGCACACACACACACACACACACACACACACATTTTGCACGGTCGCAGAGTCGCCTTCCAAACGACAACGGCAGCAATAATGACCATTGTTAAAGGGAGGCGTGTCGACACACCGCCCTCCACTCCCGCGCGCAACGGCCGTCGACACGAACGAAACAGCTGATCCGGCCGCCTATGCCCACACGCCTTGCCTCGGAAACCCCAACGCCGCCGCAAACACACAGAGCCAAACCACGCAAGCAAATAATTACCGCCTCTCTCGCACAACAACACACAGCCCGCCATCTCCGTCGCGATCGATACAAAGACACACAATAACAAACACAAACGAAGCAGCTCCACACACAGCCAGCCACATGACACGTTTCCTTTCCTTCTCCCCTCCCAGCCACATCACGTCGCTCAAACGGAAAGAAAGAAAGAAACAAACAAACAAACAAACAAACAAACAAACGAAAACGAACAACACAGCGCACACACACGCAGCAACAACAACAAACAACACAGACTCTTTCGCACTTTTCAACTTCCGAACAGTGTGGTGGCCCTGAAAAGGGCCGTTTTCTAGTCTCTCCCCACCCACAAGCACGGCCGCGGGAAGGCCAGCGCCCGCTGCGGACGCAGCCTAAACCGCCGAAACCGTACAGGGGTGCGCCCCTGCCTCTTCAGGGGCGTACGACCACGATCCATGGCCGTCACAGTCTTGCGCTTGGCGTGCTCAGTGGTACGTCACCGGCGTCGCGGGATCACGTTCTCCAGGAACACCTTCAGCACCCCGCGGGTCTCCTCGTAGATCAGACCAGAGATGCGCTTCACCGCCGCCCCTGCGAGCCAGGCGGCGGATGGCGGGCTTCGTGATGCCCTGGATGTTGTCGCGCAACACCTTGCGGTGCCGCTTGGCGCCACCCTTGCCGAGCCCCTTTCCTCCCTTGCCGCGGCCTGTCATCCTTCCTTCCTCGGGCAAAGCAAAACGTGCACAAACAGCAGCTGCAGCGGCTGGCGAGTCGGCTACGGTCTGCGCCCAGCGCGCCCCGCCGCCCCCCTATATAGACTCTGGGCCCGCCCTCCCCCCACCACACGCGCAACCGAGGGCATATAAGCGCAGCACGGAGGCGCGCGGGCCCGTTGTCAAGGCAGCACCGGACGCCGCGCCGCACCTAACCTCCACGCACGCCGCTCCGCTACCGCCAACGCTACCGCCATGGCCCGCACAAAGCAAACGGCCCGCAAGTCCACCGGCGGAAAGGCGCCGCGCAAACAGCTCGCCACCAAGGCGGCGAGGAAGAGCGCGCCCGCCACCGGAGGCGTCAAGAAGCCCCACCGCTACAGGCCGGGCACCGTCGCCCTGCGAGAAATCAGGCGCTACCAGAAGAGCACAGAGCTGCTCATCCGCAAGCTGCCATTCCAGCGCCTAGTGCGCGAGATCGCCCAGGACTTCAAGACCGACCTGCGCTTCCAGAGCTCCGCAGTCATGGCCCTGCAGGAGGCCAGCGAGGCCTACCTCGTCGGCCTCTTCGAAGACACCAACCTGTGCGCAATCCACGCCAAGCGCGTCACCATCATGCCCAAGGACATCCAGCTCGCGCGCCGCATCCGCGGCGAGCGCGCCTAAACCGCGCCGCGGCACCGCACCGCACAAACAAAAACGGCCCTTTTCAGGGCCACTAACATCTCTCCCGTCGCGAGCAAACTTTGTCGGTCGCCTGCCTCTCGCCCCGCAACCCAAAAACAAAAACCACCACTTCCCGTCCGTCCGCCACACATCACCCGCTCACTCTGCCTGCCTGCTAGCAGCGCGCAACAATCACACATCATCCCTCCCCGGCGCTCAAAGCGCACAATACCCAACGGCCGACGTCACACCGCACGGGTGGCTGGCCGGCCGCCGCTTTCGTTTCGAAAACAAAAAAAAACCCGCACTCCACTCCGACGGCCAACGGCCAGGCAGGCGCGCTCGCTCGCTCTACACGCCACCGAAATCCCCGCCGACTCCTTCCACATCTCAACGTGCCCCCCGTTGCAAAACATAACACACACAAAGAAACAAAACAAAGACCAGACACGACTAGACAAGACACACATCCGAGAAGAACGAACGCAGGCAAGCCAACCAACGTATTCAAACAAAACAACGTGACAGAAAACCAACCGTCGGGCCGCCGCCACAAACACGGCGACAATCAACCACGACAACAACAACACCGCTTACCGCTACCGCCGCCCACACCCGCCACCGACCCCCCGCAATCAAACCACCACGGCACGCAAACAGCATCCCCACGGGCATACAGACAGACACCCACACCAAACGCAACACGACAATCAAAACCTTCCCCGACGTGCTTTGATGGCCCTGAGAAGGGCCGTTTTGGGCCGCGCGTCTCTTGCGCGCCACTAGACGACGACGGGGGGTGGGGACGACGGGGTCAAGCGCCAAACCCTTCCTTTCCCATCTCTTTCTCCTCTACTCTACTCTACTTCTTCTTCTTGGGCGAAGCCTTCGCCTTAGACGGCGTCGTCGCCTTCTTCGGGCGCGGCGCCTTCGGCTTCTTCGTCGGAACCTTGGCGGCCTTCTTCGCCTTCGACGGCGACTTGGCCTTGGCCGGCTTGGCCGCAGCCGCCTTCTTCGCACCCGCGGGAGCGGCCGACGCCGCAGACGCCTTCTTGGCGGCGCCCGCCTTCCGACCGGTCGCCGCCTTCACGCCACCAGCCTTCTTTGCGCCGGCCGCACGGGCGCCCTTCTTCTCCTTGCTGGCCGGAGCGGCGCGCTTCTTCTTGGCACCGCCAGCACGAGCCTTGCCGCCCTCGGCCGCCCCCCCGCCGCCGGCGCCGGCAAGCTTGAACGAGCCGGACGCGCCCTTCCCCTTCGTCTGCACCAGCTCGGCCCGCCACGACGGCCGACTTGAGGTACTTCTTGATAAACGGCGCCAGCTTCTCCGCGTCCAGCTTGTAGTGCGCGGCTATGTACTTCTTGATCGCCTGCAGCGACGACCCGCCGCGCTCCTTCAGACTCTTGATGGCGGCCGTCACCATCTCAGAGGTGCGCGGGTGCGCAGGCTTGGCGCGCGGCTTCTTCGCAGACGACGCAGACTTGGCCTTCTTCGTAGTGCCGGTGGCGGCGGGTGCCGCAGCAGTCTCGTTCGTAGCCGCCTGATCTGCCATTTCGACGACGCGCGTAACACACAGCGAGAGCGAGAGCGAGAGCGAGCGGGACGGCAGGCACGCAAGCACAGCACAGCACGGCAGAGCAGAGCAGAGAATCACTTTTTTTTTTTTTTTTTTTTTTTTTTTTTTTTTTTTTTTTTTTTTTTTTTTTTTTTTTTACCTGTGTGGTGTCGTTGCCGAAGTGCTACCGCCTTTGGCGGCTGGACTTCCAAGGGTGAGTGGTAGGTTTGTACATCTTTATTGTTATCTTTTGTAGGACTTTGGGCTCACAGGGGTCCTTTTTGCCCTACATACCTTTGCTTCACTTTTCATTGTTGTTGTGAGGGCCCTGGGGACCTTGACTTTATGCCATGGTTCAGGTTGGGTGGTTGCGATTCCTGCGAGTTGTCTCGTTGATACCCTTAAGTCGTCTATTTTGTTGATGAGACGCTGGACGTGTAGTTGGATTACTTGATCTATTGTTGAGACTTGCAGTTCATCATGTAAAGATATAATTCGGGACCACCTGGGCGCTTTGAGAATGATTCTTAGACACCGGTTTTGTAGTCGTTGTAGTTTGCGGATGTTGGTGGTGGATGTGATTCCCCACGTAGCGCAGCCATATAGCATCATCGGAGTATTGTCGCGCGGTAGATGCGTAGCTTCGTAGCTACGTTTAGGTCAGTGCTTGCGAAGAAGGGGTATAGTCCATGGATGGCGCTAATGATTTTGAGGCTTTTGTCGTTGATGTGGGCTGAGAATGTGAGTTTATGGTCCAGGGTGACCCCTAAATATTTCGTCGTGGTGGACCATTCGATGGCGTGGGTCATTGATCTGGAGGCGGCGGTGAAGAATCGGTCTCCGTCGAGTGAAAAGTATGGCCTTTGTCTTGAGTGCGTTGATAGTGATTTTATTATCAGTTGCCCACAAAAGGAGGATATCGATCTGGTGTTGCAAGCGGGTGATGGCTGTATCTAATGAACGGCTGCTGGTAAGGAGAGCCGTATCATCAGCGAACTGTGCTAGCATGATGTTCGGCAGTTTGGCATGTCATTTACGTAGATGGTGAACAGGATGGGAGAGAGTACCGATCCTTGCGGTATACCGTCGGAGAGATGTTTGGTGTCTGAGTGTTGGTCGGCCTGTTGGACGTAAAAACGGCGGTCGGTCAGGAAGCTGTCGATAATCTTGATGTAACAGTTGGGGATGTCCGGTGGTGTTCCGGAGTTTTACTTATGAGCTTCTCTCGCCACACCTTGTCAAATGCTTGTTGAACATCCAGGAAAATGGCTGCTGTGTAGTGGTTTAGATTGATTTGGTTTGTGAGGTGTTCCGAGATCCGGAGCAGCTGG
Organism: Schistocerca piceifrons; assembly: GCF_021461385.2. Taxonomy (NCBI): domain Eukaryota; kingdom Metazoa; phylum Arthropoda; class Insecta; order Orthoptera; family Acrididae; genus Schistocerca; species Schistocerca piceifrons. The sequence goes on along the minus strand of NW_025727281.1, from coordinate 4,319 downwards.
ATTTCGGCGGAAAGTTTGGGTTGAAAGGCAAATTGGTCTGGTCGAATGACGTCATTTTCCAAGAGGGGCGGCTTGATGCGGGCCAAGATGACACGTTCAAACGTTTTGCCCATCGTGGAAAGGAGACTGATTGGTCGGTGGTGCGCAGGCTGAAGTGGGTCCTTACCCGGTTTCGGGATGGGTATGATCTTGGCCAGTTTCCATTGTGGTGGGAAATGTTCCTTCAGCAGGCATTCGTTGAGTATTCTCGTTAATAGCACTAGTGGTTTCCGTGGGAGATGCTTCAGATGGTCGTTCGAAATTCCGTCAGGTCCGGGGGCAGATGTGGAGTGTAATTTCCTGAGTATGCGGCGAATTTCTCCTGGAGACGTCAGTTCTGGCCGGTCTCCGCTGGGGTGTTGTCTTATGTGGTGTGCCTCTGCCCGAGTGCGCGCGTCCTCTTCCTCATCGTTCTCAAAGTCTGCAAAATTCAGGCGTGATTGCGTTTCGTAAGTTTCCGCGAAAAGTTCGGCCTTTTGGAGGTTGTCAAAGATTAGGTTGGTGCCATCCGTGAGCGCCGTTTTTGGTGGCTTGGGTTTCTTGATATTACGGATGAGTGCCCATTCATCGCGCGATAGGTGTTGGATTTGTGCCATCCGGTCCTCCCATAGTTCGGCGCGCCATTCCTTGCAACGCCACGTGAGTTCTCTGGAGAGCTGGTGCATTTCTCGTCTATATGCTGGGTTGCGAGTTTGTTGCCATTTTTTACGGGCTCGATTCTTCAAATATTTCAAGTCTTGCAGTGCCGGCGGCAGTGGGTCGCGATATGGTGTCGAGAAGAGTAACTTCGTGGAGGCCTGGTGAGCGCCTTCTTGATTTTCGAAGTCAGACGAGTGATGGCGTCGTCGAGTTGCTCCGGTGTTGCTAATGGCTCCGTGGGGCGCACATTGTTGTTTAGCCACCTGGCGTAGGATATCCAGTCTGTGGAGACTTTCGTTTTCGGTGGCAATAGTGGGAAGAGCTCCAGACAGTGTTCCGAGAACAGGTTGGTGGTCAGAAGTCAAGTCATTGATCGTCTGGAGTGACAGATCGGGATTCATGTTTTTGATTATGGCCACATCTAGGACATCCGGCTGATGGCGTGGAACAGTAGGCAGGTAAGTCGGTTCTTCAGGACCTTGTGTGAATGCTTGGAGCCGAATTTCAAGTTCGTAGAGACGGGTGCCTTTGGCGTTCGTCTGCCGCGAGTTCCATGCTACATGCTTCGCATTAAGATCCCCACAAAGGAGGACTCTGTCGTATCGATCAAAGATGGAGATAAAGTCTTCATCTGTGAAGGCTGCGCCAGGGCTCAAGTAGGCTGCGACGAACGTGAGCTTCCCGTGTATGGTGGCGATCGTGACTGCTTGTGGCTTCCAGACTCGTCATGTCAGGCAAGGTTTCGAGAGAGTGAGTGAGGGAAGATCGCAGGTAGATTGCTGTACCTCCACCGCGCCGATTGTGGCGGTCAGTGCGGTATCCCACCATGTTGCGAATGTTGAAGGTTTGGGTGGGTCGCAGATGCGTTTCGGACAATAGTAGCACATCAATTTTGTGGTGTTCGACGAAGTCGGTGAGTTCTACTTTCTTGGGAGCGACGCCGTTGGCGTTAAAAAAAGCAGAATGTAAGGTTTCTGTGTTGATGCCGCTCTTGATCCATGTTAGTCGGTGAAAAAGGCCATGATTCCTTCCAGTAGAGTGAGTAGTTTGGATAACAGATCCGGTGCGTCGTTGAATTTGCGAGCTGTATCTGCTAAGATGGCAAAGACGTTCTTCGTTTTTAGTAAGTTGATGATGGAGCCCCATGTTAGATAGCGCGGCGATGATATCGGACAGTCCGAGGGCGTTGTCCGTGGATCGTTGCTGCTGTTGTTGCTGGCGAAGATCGTGCAGTCGTTGGCGCGCCGTGTTTTTCGGTCGAGTTGGTTGTTGCTGGGTTGGTGTTTGAAATAACGACGATGCAGCCGTCCAGGGTGTTCGGAGAGATGGGAAGTCCTTCGGAGTCGCCGCAAACGACGGCTGTGGTGGTTGTTGGGGCTCCTTGGATGGTGGAGGTCGCAGTTGGGTAGGCGTGTATCGCCTTCTGAAATTCAGGGCAACCACGCCAAGTCCCAGGGTGGCCTTCTTGGCGACAGTTTGCGCAGATGGGTGGTTCTGTTCGTGGCTTGGTACAATCCTTTGCGTGGTGGTGGCCGCCACAGCGTACACACCTGACCGGCATCTGACAGTACCGGCCAGTGTGGTTGAATTTGAGGCATTTCTTGCACTGGGCAGGCCCATCAAGTGGCTTGTAGTCTTCCACCTAATTCTGGTATGGAAGAGGTATTGTACGTCGTAGATGGTGCGGCTTTTCTGTCCATGTGGCAGAGAGACACAGTAAGCCGACTGTGGAATCAGTTTCTTGGAGGTCAGGTCTCGTTTCTTGAACTGGTGTACGTTCGTGACTGTGAATTGCATGTGGCGAAGTTCGGCGGCGAGTTCGTCTTCGGTAATTTCCTCTGGGATATTCTTGAGGACCACTTGGAGTTCTCTGTCTTCTGCTGCTTGGTGGGTGAAATAGGGCATGTTGATAGAATGGAGGTAGTCCAGTGCTGCTCGTTGGTCTGCCAGCGTTCAAAGTGGTATTTGATCTGATTATTTTTGTAGATCGCTTGAGTGGTCCGCTGATCTTCTGCTTTAATTGAGCGTTTAGTTCCAGGTATTTTCCAGTGTAGTTGATTGTCACAGGTGGTATTCTCGGTTTCGGCGGCGGCGGAGCCGTGGCGTCCCTGAGTATTTGTGTCGTTAGGCTGAGGCTGGTGTTGGTCTTCCATTGCTGGGTCCTGTTGCTGTAGTGGTGCGTAGTAGTTGGTGGTGGGTACAGCTCGTTGTTCCGTCTGCATGGGGGTATTTTCTTCGGCTTTCCTGCGTTTGGTGCCTTTCCGGCGGCGTCTGACTTCCTGGAATGGTGCATCAGAGTCGCTGGATTCGTCCTGATAGTCCATGGCATTGTGTTGTTCCGTCGGATTGTGACTCTTCGTTCGGCAGTCGTCAGAAGATGAGTTGGCACTGGTGGTTGGGCCGTCCTGCTCCCGCCGTCTTGCGAGTTCCTTTGCTCGTGCGTCGCGGTCGCGGCGGAGTTGTTCCAGTTTCTCTTGAATCATCGCAGTGCATAAGTCTTCAGGCGTGGGGGCCGGTGGGGCGGGGTGTCGCGGTCGAGCGCCCTGAGTGGTCCTGCTCGCGAGTTCTACCTCAGCCCTGTGTGTCTGTTCTGGCCTAGAGGAACGCGGGCTTGCCACCCGCGGGTGGGGCCCTGGCTCCTCGTCGTCCCCTACTCTATTCATCCTACAAGTGCGGGCTAGTCCGCACTATCTTGCCTACACTCTATGTCGGTCCTATAACACGACAAATTGCTTAGTACTCGCTAAGAAGCAAGTGAATCGCAGAGTTTGTAGCTCTCGATAGCGGCGAGTCGCACAAGGCTTCCACACGCACTACGATCGCTAAGGGACTCCAACCCTTTCTTGAGCGCAGAGAATCACAAGGGCCCAGCCAGTGTCGGCGGGCGGGCGCGGACGGCCGAGAGAGCGGCCGCCACTCTGCGCGCCGCCGCGCCGCGCCTCCCGCGCTTGCTACCGCCCAACGTCCGACAGCCTGTGCGGAGCAGCCCCAAAGCTGCGCCACAACCGCCCGCGCCTTTCAAACCACCGAGGATGGGGCTACACACAGCCACACCACAGTCGCCAACCAGTCGCCACGGCAGCGCCGCAAACCACGGCCAAACTGCAGCTACCGCGCGCTACAGCCTGGGTCGGCCCGCCGAGAATCGCCGCCCCCGCCCAAATGCCGCCCCCACAGCCCCAGCCGACGACCCGCCACAATGGCCAAACCTTCGGCAAAACTCCCACACCGTCGCCGCGGCAGCCCGGCCAGCGCGGCCGGCGCCACAGCCACACAAGCCGAGGCGTGCGGCGATGACGGCCGTGCAAACGCGCCTCCGCCGCCCCATCGCCTTCCGTCGCCCTCCCGCCGTTTCCCGATCGGCCCGCAGCCGTCGGGCCACAACGCGCGCCGTCCTCCTCCTCTCGCCCGCCAACATTCACAGCCGTTTCTCAACAATTGCCCGCCGCAAACGGACGCCGCCTGCGCAACAGGCGCCGCCGCCCCTCGCCGCTTCGACCCAACCCCTCGACCGAGGCAAACCGCAATCCGAATCTACAGACCAACCCAATCTGCCGTCAGCACACACGACAGCCGACCTTACACGTTGCGCGTTACACATTACGTTTACACGTCTAGGTTAGGTTCGGTTAGGTTAGGTG
>NW_025727280.1:0-38702 GCF_021461385.2 Schistocerca piceifrons | reverse complement strand
CTGTCCCCTATAAACTCCTGCAAATAAATTCCCAATTGGGAGAAATGCCCCCCCCCCTTCCTTGCAACCCCAGCAAAAAAGAATAAACAGAGCCAAAGCAGAATAACCAAACCAAATGGCTGAAAAGAGCATCGCGCGCTCTCAAGCAGCCCGCCCTTCTCCATCTGAGAAGGGAATGAAAAGTGCAAAAAAAAAAAAAAAAAAAAAAAAAAAAAAAAAAAAAAAAAAAAAGCGCGCGGGCCCGTTGTCAAGGCAGCACCGGACGCCGCGCCGCACCTAACCTCCACGCACGCCGCTCCGCTACCGCCAACGCTACCGCCATGGCCCGCACAAAGCAAACGGCCCGCAAGTCCACCGGCGGAAAGGCGCCGCGCAAACAGCTCGCCACCAAGGCGGCGAGGAAGAGCGCGCCCGCCACCGGAGGCGTCAAGAAGCCCCACCGCTACAGGCCGGGCACCGTCGCCCTGCGAGAAATCAGGCGCTACCAGAAGAGCACAGAGCTGCTCATCCGCAAGCTGCCATTCCAGCGCCTAGTGCGCGAGATCGCCCAGGACTTCAAGACCGACCTGCGCTTCCAGAGCTCCGCAGTCATGGCCCTGCAGGAGGCCAGCGAGGCCTACCTCGTCGGCCTCTTCGAAGACACCAACCTGTGCGCAATCCACGCCAAGCGCGTCACCATCATGCCCAAGGACATCCAGCTCGCGCGCCGCATCCGCGGCGAGCGCGCCTAAACCGCGCCGCGGCACCGCACCGCACAAACAAAAAACGGCCCTTTTCAGGGCCACTAACATCTCTCCGTCGCGAGCAAACTTTGTCGGTCGCCTGCCTCTCGCCCCGCAACCCAAAAACAAAAACCACCACTTCCCGTCCGTCCGCCACACACACCCGCTCACTCTGCCTGCCTGCTAGCAGCGCGCAACAATCACACATCATCCCTCCCCGGCGCTCAAAGCGCACAATACCCAACGGCCGACGTCACACCGCACGGGTGGCTGGCCGGCCGCCGCTTTCGTTTCGAAAACAAAAAAAACCCGCACTCCACTCCGACGGCCAACGGCCAGGCAGGCGCGCTCGCTCGCTCTACACGCCACCGAAATCCCCGCCGACTCCTTCCACATCTCAACGTGCCCCCCGTTGCAAAACATAACACACACAAAGAAACAAAACAAAGACCAGACACGACTAGACAAGACACACATCCGAGAAGAACGAACGCAGGCAAGCCAACCAACGTATTCAAACAAAACAACGTGACAGAAAACCAACCGTCGGCCGCCGCCACAAACACGGCGACAATCAACCACGACAACAACAACACCGCTTACCGCTACCGCCGCCCACACCCGCCACCGACCCCCGCAATCAAACCACCACGGCACGCAAACAGCATCCCCACGGGCATACAGACAGACACCCACACCAAACGCAACACGACAATCAAAACCTTCCCCGACGTGCTTTGATGGCCCTGAGAAGGGCCGTTTTGGGCCGCGCGTCTCTTGCGCGCCACTAGACGACGACGGGGGGTGGGGACGACGGGGTCAAGCGCCAAACCCTTCCTTTCCCATCTCTTTCTCCTCTACTCTACTCTACTTCTTCTTCTTGGGCGAAGCCTTCGCCTTAGACGGCGTCGTCGCCTTCTTCGGGCGCGGCGCCTTCGGCTTCTTCGTCGGAACCTTGGCGGCCTTCTTCGCCTTCGACGGCGACTTGGCCTTGGCCGGCTTGGCCGCAGCCGCCTTCTTCGCACCCGCGGGAGCGGCCGACGCCGCAGACGCCTTCTTGGCGGCGCCCGCCTTCCGACCGGTCGCCGCCTTCACGCCACCAGCCTTCTTTGCGCCGGCCGCACGGGCGCCCTTCTTCTCCTTGCTGGCCGGAGCGGCGCGCTTCTTCTTGGCACCGCCAGCACGAGCCTTGCCGCCCTCGGCCGCCCCCCCGCCGCCGGCGCCGGCAAGCTTGAACGAGCCGGACGCGCCCTTCCCCTTCGTCTGCACCAGCTCGCCCGCCACGACGGCCGACTTGAGGTACTTCTTGATAAACGGCGCCAGCTTCTCCGCGTCCAGCTTGTAGTGCGCGGCTATGTACTTCTTGATCGCCTGCAGCGACGACCCGCCGCGCTCCTTCAGACTCTTGATGGCGGCCGTCACCATCTCAGAGGTGCGCGGGTGCGCAGGCTTGGCGCGCGGCTTCTTCGCAGACGACGCAGACTTGGCCTTCTTCGTAGTGCCGGTGGCGGCGGGTGCCGCAGCAGTCTCGTTCGTAGCCGCCTGATCTGCCATTTCGACGACGCGCGTAACACACAGCGAGAGCGAGAGCGAGAGCGAGCGGGACGGCAGGCACGCAAGCACAGCACAGCACGGCAGAGCAGAGCAGAGAATCACAAGGGCCCAGCCAGTGTCGCGGGCGGGCGCGGACGGCCGAGAGAGCGGCCGCCACTCTGCGCGCCGCCGCGCCGCGCCTCCCGCGCTTGCTACCGCCCAACGTCCGACAGCCTGTGCGGAGCAGCCCCAAAGCTGCGCCACAACCGCCCGCGCCTTTCAAACCACCGAGGATGGGGCTACACACAGCCACACCACAGTCGCCAACCAGTCGCCACGGCAGCGCCGCAAACCACGGCCAAACTGCAGCTACCGCGCGCTACAGCCTGGGTCGGCCCGCCGAGAATCGCCGCCCCCGCCCAAATGCCGCCCCCACAGCCCCAGCCGACGACCCGCCACAATGGCCAAACCTTCGGCAAAACTCCCACACCGTCGCCGCGGCAGCCCGGCCAGCGCGGCCGGCGCCACAGCCACACAAGCCGAGGCGTGCGGCGATGACGGCCGTGCAAACGCGCCTCCGCCGCCCCATCGCCTTCCGTCGCCCTCCCGCCGTTTCCCGATCGGCCCGCAGCCGTCGGGCCACATCGCGCGCCGTCCTCCTCCTCTCGCCCGCCAACATTCACAGCCGTTTCTCAACAATTGCCCGCCGCAAACGGACGCCGCCTGCGCAACAGGCGCCGCCGCCCCTCGCCGCTTCCGACCCAACCCCTCGACCGAGGCAAACCGCAATCCGAATCTACAGACCAACCCAATCTGCCGTCAGCACACACGACAGCCGACCTTACACGTTGCGCGTTACACATTACGTTTACACGTCTAGGTTAGGTTCGGTTAGGTTAGGTGGACGTGGGTTAGGTTAAGGGGACTTGGGTTAGGTTAAGCGTCAAACTTAGGTTAAGCATTCAAACACGTCAGGCGTCAGAGGTTAGGTTAGGTTAGGTTAGGTTAGGTTAGGTTAGGTTAGGTTACGTTAGGTTACGTTACACGTTAGGTTAAGGGGTCAGTGCTAGGTTAAGAAGCGTCAAACGTAGGTTAAAAAAGCGTTCAAAACGTGAGGCGTGAGCCGCCGGACAGCTTACCTTACGTAGACGTTTGGGGCTCACAGGCTGAGCTCACCTCACCACACCACAGGTTAGGTTCGGTTCGGTTCGCTCGGCTCAGCGTAAAGCGCCGAGGTCAGGGTTACGTTCGTTCACCTTCGGGCGCCACACTTTCGGTTGAAAGGTCGCGACGGGACGACGTCGGCAGGCACCGCCGCAAACGGACAAAAACGTACAGACGACGTCGAAAACCGCCGACAGACGGGGGAGCAGCACGACCACGACCAGATACCGAGCGCGAACGAGACGCACGCGAACCACCCCCACCGGCCAAAGGGCACCACACAACAACCCAGAGCACCACGTGTCGACACCACAGCAACCCGCCGCTCACGCGACATGGCTGGCACCGAAGGGCAACCGCCCGCAACTGCGCTTTCCGCGCCGGCCCGGATGCACGTCGTGCTACAACAACACCACTACCGTACACAGCCGCTGTTCACAACATCACTATCATGCGCGCCCGCGGCTCGCCGCCGTCGCAGTCGCAGCCCCAACGCCAGCACTTTTGCACCACCATTCACACGCACCGCAACACAGCTCGCCGACACAGCCGAACAAAACAAACACCACACAACAACAGCAACAACGCCGCCGCCTCTACTCGTGCCGGCGACCCACCCCGCCGATGGCGCACCTTTCGCCAGCCGGCAATCGACACACACGCACGCACCCACCCACCCCCCGGGGCCCAGTGCAAAAAAAAACACACAAAAACAAAAACAAAAAAAAAACAACACAAACGACACGGGAAGCGCACACCGCCACTTCGCGCGCACGCCACCAACCAGTCGTCGTCTCAAAATAACAAACACAAACAAAATAAACTAACAACTAGGGCAACACAAAACAAAAACGCCTCGCACGAACCGCCCACAAAAAGGACAAGCACACGCACAGCCTCTGCTGACGACCACGACGCAGCGGCACGCTGCTCCTGTCCCGCGCCCCGCGCCCCGCGCCCCACTCGATTCACAACTCACGCGACACCGTCAACGACGGGCTCGCTTCCCGCAACCTACCACCTTTCCGCCACGACGCACAGCCCCAGCCCCACCCGACCCGACGACGCCCGTGGCAACGACTGCACTTTCACCACCGCCTCCCCCTTCCCCCCCAAAACACACACACACACACAGCCAGCCAAAAACGCACTCGCGACCCACACATGCACGTGCATCGGCACACGCCAACCAGTCAACGTCGACAACCACACGCAAGGCTCGAAACGAAACCGGCGTCCTTCCACGTTGCCATCAAGCTACCTACACGACACAAGACACAAGGAACAAACACAACAGCCGGCCCCACTAATTCCCACTCTCACGCCGCAAAAAGCACACCGAAACCGCCAAACGCACGCACATTCCCCTTCGCACTGACACCGACCGGCTCGCTACCACACACCTCTCGGCAGCCGTTTCACGCCAATTCGCCACACCGCCCACACAGTCGACAAGCGCCCGCCCTGTACGGCACACGCAACGACGCAGCGCAGCAAAGGGCGCCCGCAACACATACCTCTCCTCTCTCTCCCTCTCCGCCGCCCGACGCGCCAACCGCCACGCCACACCGCCAGCCACTCGCAAATTGTGCACTGCCACCAGCCACACGTCCAACACGCCGCGCCGCCTCCGGCCACCCGCCAGGGGGCGCTCACGTCCGCGACAACAGCGCGGCCCGCCGGGCCGAACCGAACCGAACCGAGCCGCCGCTGCTCTGCACTCGGCACGGCCACACCCTGCTGCAGACCGGGCTCGTCTCTCTGTACGCGTCTGCCTGCGCATCAACACAACACGACCTTTTTTTTTTTTTTCTCTCTACCGCCATCCCTTCTTCTCGCGTTTTACTCGTTGTTGCAGCAGCGGCGCACACCTACACATCCACAGCCCCAGCCGAGCCGAGCCGGCCTCACCTCAGGGCCCGCCGCCAGCGTCTCCTCCTCGGGCACAGGTGCGGTGCTGTGGCCGCCCATCCAACCGCATTGCTGGCCGTCCAGCCGCCAGGCGTTCCCACTGCCGCGAGCCACGCCGCGCACCGACCCTGCTGCAGAAAACGAAGCATAGCCAGAGACCGACCGATACACAAAGCAAGCCGTCGCCTCGCCTCTTGTCCTTCCTGCCTTCCTTTCGCCCCCCCCCCCCCTCCTTTTTTTTTTTTTATTTTGTTTTCTTCTTTCTTTCTTTCTTTGGCCCTCTCTCCTTCCCGCCCCATGGCGGTTACGGCACCGCCTGCAGCGGCAGATTTTTTGCGCCCACACGCCTACTCCTACCACCATTAACCTTGCCCTGCCCATCAACGTCGCAGTCGAACCGACGCTTGCCAACACACTGCCCACGTTCCTTTCTCTTTTCGGCCTACGCCCATTACGCGCCGCCGCCACAGCACCTTCCCTTCCCACAACACACCGACGTCATCACACGCACCCACAAACAGGGGCCACGACCGTGTTCCTCGCCCACTCCCATCCCGCACGGTACGCACATTCCCAACTACTACCGCGCACCCTCCCTTTCCAATCTGTGTGTCTCTGTGTCTGTGTCCTGTGTCCTGTCCGCGCGTGACGCCTCTCAACATCCGCCGTCCCCCGTCCCGTTTTCGCCCCCATGCCGTCGTCGCGCCGCCTCCTCCCCGTCCACCGCCGCCCCTGTCCGCCCCGCACCACACCATACACCGCTGCTTGTCCCGGCCGTTGCCACCAAAGGCGCCGACCGCAAACGCGCCACGCCGCAGCCCCCGTGCGTCTCGCTCGCTTGCATCTCCGTGCCGACGCTGCCTCTCTTCCCGCTCGCACTCGACCTCGACAACACAGTCTTTGGCTCCGCCACTGCGTGTTCCGGTGGTACGCACGCTGCAACACGTATGTATTCGTTACCAGAGCGATGGCGAGGCATGACAGCATCTCTGTCTGACCAGAGAGTTATTTATCGTTGCTAGTCGGCGCTTGGACCGCGCCAGACGACAGTAGTGGCACGCACCGGGTCGCCAGGAACAGTTGTTATATATATTGTAGCGCGAGTCGGGAGAGGTAGTAGTCGGTCGACAGTAGTAGCGGGTGGACGGTTGTACTGAGCGGGCGTCGGCGGCGTGCTCTGCTCGTCTCGCGACTCTGGTCACGGTTCGGGACGATGTATAGTATATTGTGTTATAATCAAAAGGTAGTGTGAAGCTGCATTGCGCAAATCTGATAACGTATGTTCATTGTACTTATTTTGTTCAACAACAAAAGCCCCACTATTACTTTTTTCTAAAGCAACTTTTGTCTTTTAACGAAAAACATTCACTTTTTAAAGACTACTTCCTATGGCATTTCCCTCCAAGGAGTGCAATTAATTACCAGCCAGCACTCATTCATTGCACACAGCTGTGTAAGGGGTATCTACAATTGAGGAGCGGATATAAATGCAACTTTTTTGTTTTTTTTTTTTTTTTGTGTGTTGTAACCTCCCCGCAAAATTTAAAATAATGGACAATGTTATTTACGGATGCTAATGGACATTGCGCTAATTGTAACCTCGCCCACAATGAGAGGTATTGAAAATGGCAACAAAAATGTGAAATTCGCAATCCGACTCAAATATAAATTCTTCACAACATTTAAAGTCCGTTCAGTGACAAGAAACTTCAATTGAGCCGAAATATCGGTCTTTGGCCCTGTGCAAAACAATCAGAATTAAAGTCTTACCTCAGAATAAATGGATGTCACATTTCTGCTCTTGTTGTTGCGCAGCGCTTGGAGGAACTGCATTGCAAATAATAATATTCTCTTTTTTTGTGATTTTAGTGAAATTTTTCTTCAAAGAAGTGGAATGAAATGGGAAGTGCAACGAACTCTTTAGTTCAATAAAACATTACATTTTTGAAAAATGCTTTTGAAATAAAAATTATTTTTGGGGAACTTGTTGGAGAATTAATTACAATAAATATAATTTTTCATTATCTAATGATTATATTAATTAACAGTATACCTCCTTCACCATCTTGACCAGTGTTGCCGACCGCCTACATCACACAACCGCACTCGGCTGCTACTACTGACCGACCGCTCTGCATGACGACTATTAGCGTACTGCACGCGACGACTACTGACAGAGTACAGCCCTCAACTAGACAGAGCTACAGACTCGCAACGACTGACTGACTGACTGACTGACTGACTGACTGACTGAGAACCGCTCGCAACACTCGCGCGGTCCAGCGCAAACTCTCTGGTCACAGATGCTACAATGTCTCGCCATCGCTGCTATGTTACATACGTGTTTCAGTGTCTTTTTCATTGGGGTAACGATCTTTGGCTCTTTTTATTCTGAATACAGGGCCAAAGGTCAACGCTGCTGCCCTTATACAATTTATCAGGTTCCATTATGTCTGTTGCAATGTTACATACGGTTCATTCTTTCATTAATATTATCGTTGGGTTTGTTTTGTAGGGACGTTAACATTCTGGCACATTTTTATTATCATCGGACTCTCTGCTATTTGTGCAGGGAGGTTATACCTGGGTCCATTTCCATTTCCATTTCCATTTACATTTTAATATTGATAGACTTTTTGTTTTCTTTTTTTGTTTCTTGTTGTTTTTCCTTCTTTTTTCTTGTTGTTTTTTTTTCTTTCTTTTTTTTTGTTTTGTTTTGTTTTTCCCGCTCTCACCACCACCGCCGCATCACGCCTTCCGTTTTCTTCTTGGTTTCTTTTCTGTTCTTCAACTGCTTCAACATCACCGCGCCCCATTTCCACACCACAGCCATCAGCCTCCAAGACGGGCAGGCGCAGTGTGCCATTTCCGGCGCACAAGCACACCCGTACGGTACTCTCCTCGCCCCCACGCCACCAACAACACAGCGACCACGCGGCTTTCAGGCATGGCATGGCACGGCACGGCACGGCACCGGCGAAATGCGCCGCCCCCGCCCCTCCGCGCATCCGTCCGTCTCGCCACGTTCACTGACAGCCGCGTCTGCGGCTACACCACGACAACCACAACACAACACCGCTCCCCTCCCTGGCAACTCATTGTTTTTCTCCTCCTCTTTTGCACAAACCACAACGCCGAGCACAGGCGCAAGCCACCCACACCGCGCCCCTCCCCGTCCCGTCTTTGGCCGCCGCTCCTCGTTTCCTCGTTTGCCCCCTCCCATCTCCCGAAATGCCATGCCAGCAGCGTTACGCATGCCCCTCCCCTGTCCACACAACACTACCGCCAAACGAACAGCCTTCCGGGCCACATGCAGGGCACGCCCACCTCCAAACACTGCCAATTCACGGACGCACGCACGCACACACACACACACACACACACACACACACACACACACACACTTTCCCGACACCTTTCTGTACGGAGGGTGCGTCATCTCGACCGTGACAGAGTGACGCCAACTATCGACGATCCATTTCCCCCCACTGGTAAAACACGTCCACTAACACCTACATACATCATTCAAGTACACAGACAATAGCATACACACAATGGGAGGGCACACGAACATGGACGGCACGGCACTGTCACACACTCTTCCTCAGAACCAACCATACCAACAAACGTTACGTACAACCGGGAAAGCGAAAGCGAAAGCAAAAGCAAAAAGCAAAGGCCAATGCAGCCGTCAAAGGTAACGTTCACCACGGCAGACACTTGCAGCCGCGCCGCCGTTAAACGCATTTCAGTGCGGCTCCAATACGCCTCCGACACGGGAACGTTCCGTTGCTCTACGAATGCGTTTCTCCCCTTTTTCCCTTCCTCTCTCTTTTGCCCCCCCCCCCTCTGTCCTTTCCTCCTGCACTCTTGCCTCCTTCCTCACGTTCTGCCCAGACATTCGACCGATCAAAGTCAACCTGTCGTTACCGTTCTCAGCGCGACGGTGTACAACAGTATGACGGGTGTGCCCACGACTTCGGTTCAGTTGCGTGACGCCGGTCTATCGCGCCGATCGACAGTTACTCAGGGGGGCGACGGATCGGACCACGTCACCGACACACAAAACACTTTCAAACAAACAAATACATACCGGATGGACACAGACAAACACGTGTACAGACATTCGCCAAAAACGGCCGCCGCCGCCGCCGCCGTCGTCTAGCGTCGCGCTTACTGTACTGCACTGGACACGCGTGCATCTTGAATGACGACATCGGTGTGCGTGCGTCGTACGCAATCAGTCAGACACGGCTATCAAAAATCAGAGTCGAATGGTACATCATCGTGCGTGTCGCCGTACACGTACAGTACAATGCAACAACAATGCGTCTTCATGGCACGTTCATTTCAACGTCACTCACACACCTCCACGCTGCAGTTACGTCGCACCATTGTCAAACTCGGCGTACAGCAAAGGGAATAGTGGGCGGCAAACAAAAACCACAAAAAAAAACAACATTTCACATTTCACCCTCGCCATGTATGATGTGCAAAAAACAAACCCGCAAACGGCCGTCGTTACGGTGACACAAAAGTCGGCGATCGCACTGTCCCCCCTCGCAGACAGGTAACACACACACCAACAACACCAAATGGGTCAAAAACCACGCCAACGAGGCGTGCCACCATTCCACGCCACGGCGACCAACCTCGTGGCCGTACCCCGCGCAACACGCTTTGACGCGCCCCCCCACCCACAATCAAAATGCACACATACATCACAGCCGTCCACACAAACAACAACAACAATTCCGCCCTTCCCGCAAAAGGCAAGTTGGTGGCCCTGAAAAGGGCCGTTTTGCCGCTCTCGCAACGGAGGAGCATTCTCTCTCCATCCTTCCTTCCGTTCCAGAGCCACCTCCTTACTTGGAGCTCGTGTACTTGGTCACCGCCTTCGTGCCCTCGCTCACGGCGTGCTTGGCCAGCTCGCCAGGCAGCAACAGCCGCACAGCGGTCTGGATCTCGCGGGACGTGATGGTCGAGCGCTTGTTGTAGTGCGCCAGGCGAGAAGCCTCGGCCGCAATGCGCTCGAAAATGTCGTTCACGAAGCTGTTCATGATGCTCATCGCCTTCGACGAGATGCCCGTGTCAGGGTGCACCTGCTTCAGCACCTTGTAGATGTAGATGGCATAGCTCTCCTTCCTCTTGCGCTTCTTCTTCTTGTCGCCCTTCGAAATGTTCTTCTGCGCCTTGCCAGCCTTCTTGGCGGCCTTCCCGCTAGTCTTGGGCGGCATCTCGAACCAACGTACGGCGGCAGCAGCAACACCAGTAGCAAGCGCTCCGCTCTAGTCAGCGTCTCCCCACACAGTGGCACCCGCCGCCAGCCGCCGCCGCACCTTTACCAGCTCGCCCTGTTGCGGCCGCCGACCAATGGGGCGCGCGCGCAACCGGCCGCCGCACCCGAGCCCATAAAGCACCCCCACCCCGGCTGCGCCGGCACGCACTCCGCTGCTCGACTCGCTGCCGCTCGCACCGGTCGTTTTCGTTTCCTTCTCGTGTGCACCGTCGCTAGCCCATCGCCATGTCCGGACGCGGAAAGGGAGGCAAAGTCAAGGGCAAGTCAAAGTCCCGCTCAAGCAGGGCTGGGCTCCAGTTCCCGGTCGGCAGAATCCACCGCCTCCTGCGCAAGGGAAACTACGCAGAGCGCGTCGGCGCCGGGGCGCCCGTCTACCTCGCCGCCGTCATGGAGTACCTCGCGGCTGAGGTGCTCGAGCTGGCCGGAAACGCGGCCCGCGACAACAAGAAGACGCGCATCATCCCGCGCCACCTGCAGCTTGCCATCCGCAACGACGAGGAGCTCAACAAGCTCCTGTCGGGCGTCACCATCGCACAGGGTGGTGTCCTACCCAACATCCAGGCCGTCCTGCTGCCAAAGAAGACCGAGAAGAAGGCCTAAAGGAGGCCAGGCAATCGCAGCGCCGCGTGCTCCCCTGCACGCAACGCGCTTTGCCGGCTCGGCTCGGCCCGGCCCACAACAATCGGCCCTTTTCAGGGCCACCACACAAACCTACGTCCAAAGCAAAATTTCAGTCGTCCTCGCCGCACCTTGTTTTGTTTCAACTTTGCACTTTCACAGCACAGCCGCCGCCGGCGCACGTCCGCCATCTTGTCGTCCACACAGCCCGCACACACACACACACACACACACACACACACACACACACATTTTGCACGGTCGCAGAGTCGCCTTCCAAACGACAACGGCAGCAATAATGACCATTGTTAAAGGGAGGCGTGTCGACACACCGCCCTCCACTCCCGCGCGCAACGGCCGTCGACACGAACGAAACAGCTGATCCGGCCGCCTATGCCCACACGCCTTGCCTCGGAAACCCCAACGCCGCCGCAAACACACAGAGCCAAACCACGCAAGCAAATAATTACCGCCTCTCTCGCACAACAACACACAGCCCGCCATCTCCGTCGCGATCGATACAAAGACACACAATAACAAACACAAACGAAGCAGCTCCACACACAGCCAGCCACATGACACGTTTCCTTTCCTTCTCCCCTCCCAGCCACATCACGTCGCTCAAACGGAAAGAAAGAAAGAAACAAACAAACAAACAAACAAACAAACAAACGAACAACACAGCGCACACACACGCAGCAACAACAACAACAACAACACAGACTCTTTCGCACTTTTCAACTTCCGAACAGTGTGGTGGCCCTGAAAAGGGCCGTTTTCTAGTCTCTCCCACCCACAAGCACGGCCGCGGGAAGGCCAGCGCCCGCTGCGACGCAGCCTAACCGCCGAAACCGTACAGGGTGCGCCCCTGCCTCTTCAGGGCGTACACCACGTCCATGGCCGTCACAGTCTTGCGCTTGGCGTGCTCAGTGTACGTCACCGCGTCGCGGATCACGTTCTCCAGGAACACCTTCAGCACCCCGCGGGTCTCCTCGTAGATCAGACCAGAGATGCGCTTCACGCCGCCCCTGCGAGCCAGGCGGCGGATGGCGGGCTTCGTGATGCCCTGGATGTTGTCGCGCAACACCTTGCGGTGCCGCTTGGCGCCACCCTTGCCGAGCCCCTTTCCTCCCTTGCCGCGGCCTGTCATCCTTCCTTCCTCGGGCAAAGCAAAACGTGCACAAACAGCAGCTGCAGCGGCTGGCGAGTCGGCTACGGTCTGCGCCCAGCGCGCCCGCCGCCCCCCTATATAGACTCTGGCCCGCCCTCCCCCCACCACGCGCAACCGAGGGCATATAAGCGCAGCACGGAGGCGCGCGGGCCCGTTGTCAAGGCAGCACCGGACGCCGCGCCGCACCTAACCTCCACGCACGCCGCTCCGCTACCGCCAACGCTACCGCCATGGCCCGCACAAAGCAAACGGCCCGCAAGTCCACCGGCGGAAAGGCGCCGCGCAAACAGCTCGCCACCAAGGCGGCGAGGAAGAGCGCGCCCGCCACCGGAGGCGTCAAGAAGCCCCACCGCTACAGGCCGGGCACCGTCGCCCTGCGAGAAATCAGGCGCTACCAGAAGAGCACAGAGCTGCTCATCCGCAAGCTGCCATTCCAGCGCCTAGTGCGCGAGATCGCCCAGGACTTCAAGACCGACCTGCGCTTCCAGAGCTCCGCAGTCATGGCCCTGCAGGAGGCCAGCGAGGCCTACCTCGTCGGCCTCTTCGAAGACACCAACCTGTGCGCAATCCACGCCAAGCGCGTCACCATCATGCCCAAGGACATCCAGCTCGCGCGCCGCATCCGCGGCGAGCGCGCCTAAACCGCGCCGCGGCACCGCACCGCACAAACAAAAACGGCCCTTTTCAGGGCCACTAACATCTCTCCGTCGCGAGCAAACTTTGTCGGTCGCCTGCCTCTCGCCCCGCAACCCAAAAACAAAAACCACCACTTCCCGTCCGTCCGCCACACACACCCGCTCACTCTGCCTGCCTGCTAGCAGCGCGCAACAATCACACATCATCCCTCCCCGGCGCTCAAAGCGCACAATACCCAACGGCCGACGTCACACCGCACGGGTGGCTGGCCGGCCGCCGCTTTCGTTTCGAAAACAAAAAAAACCCGCACTCCACTCCGACGGCCAACGGCCAGGCAGGCGCGCTCGCTCGCTCTACACGCCACCGAAATCCCCGCCGACTCCTTCCACATCTCAACGTGCCCCCCGTTGCAAAACATAACACACACAAAGAAACAAAACAAAGACCAGACACGACTAGACAAGACACACATCCGAGAAGAACGAACGCAGGCAAGCCAACCAACGTATTCAAACAAAACAACGTGACAGAAAACCAACCGTCGGCCGCCGCCACAAACACGGCGACAATCAACCACGACAACAACAACACCGCTTACCGCTACCGCCGCCCACACCCGCCACCGACCCCCGCAATCAAACCACCACGGCACGCAAACAGCATCCCCACGGGCATACAGACAGACACCCACACCAAACGCAACACGACAATCAAAACCTTCCCCGACGTGCTTTGATGGCCCTGAGAAGGGCCGTTTTGGGCCGCGCGTCTCTTGCGCGCCACTAGACGACGACGGGGGGTGGGGACGACGGGGTCAAGCGCCAAACCCTTCCTTTCCCATCTCTTTCTCCTCTACTCTACTCTACTTCTTCTTCTTGGGCGAAGCCTTCGCCTTAGACGGCGTCGTCGCCTTCTTCGGGCGCGGCGCCTTCGGCTTCTTCGTCGGAACCTTGGCGGCCTTCTTCGCCTTCGACGGCGACTTGGCCTTGGCCGGCTTGGCCGCAGCCGCCTTCTTCGCACCCGCGGGAGCGGCCGACGCCGCAGACGCCTTCTTGGCGGCGCCCGCCTTCCGACCGGTCGCCGCCTTCACGCCACCAGCCTTCTTTGCGCCGGCCGCACGGGCGCCCTTCTTCTCCTTGCTGGCCGGAGCGGCGCGCTTCTTCTTGGCACCGCCAGCACGAGCCTTGCCGCCCTCGGCCGCCCCCCCGCCGCCGGCGCCGGCAAGCTTGAACGAGCCGGACGCGCCCTTCCCCTTCGTCTGCACCAGCTCGCCCGCCACGACGGCCGACTTGAGGTACTTCTTGATAAACGGCGCCAGCTTCTCCGCGTCCAGCTTGTAGTGCGCGGCTATGTACTTCTTGATCGCCTGCAGCGACGACCCGCCGCGCTCCTTCAGACTCTTGATGGCGGCCGTCACCATCTCAGAGGTGCGCGGGTGCGCAGGCTTGGCGCGCGGCTTCTTCGCAGACGACGCAGACTTGGCCTTCTTCGTAGTGCCGGTGGCGGCGGGTGCCGCAGCAGTCTCGTTCGTAGCCGCCTGATCTGCCATTTCGACGACGCGCGTAACACACAGCGAGAGCGAGAGCGAGAGCGAGCGGGACGGCAGGCACGCAAGCACAGCACAGCACGGCAGAGCAGAGCAGAGAATCACAAGGGCCCAGCCAGTGTCGCGGGCGGGCGCGGACGGCCGAGAGAGCGGCCGCCACTCTGCGCGCCGCCGCGCCGCGCCTCCCGCGCTTGCTACCGCCCAACGTCCGACAGCCTGTGCGGAGCAGCCCCAAAGCTGCGCCACAACCGCCCGCGCCTTTCAAACCACCGAGGATGGGGCTACACACAGCCACACCACAGTCGCCAACCAGTCGCCACGGCAGCGCCGCAAACCACGGCCAAACTGCAGCTACCGCGCGCTACAGCCTGGGTCGGCCCGCCGAGAATCGCCGCCCCCGCCCAAATGCCGCCCCCACAGCCCCAGCCGACGACCCGCCACAATGGCCAAACCTTCGGCAAAACTCCCACACCGTCGCCGCGGCAGCCCGGCCAGCGCGGCCGGCGCCACAGCCACACAAGCCGAGGCGTGCGGCGATGACGGCCGTGCAAACGCGCCTCCGCCGCCCCATCGCCTTCCGTCGCCCTCCCGCCGTTTCCCGATCGGCCCGCAGCCGTCGGGCCACATCGCGCGCCGTCCTCCTCCTCTCGCCCGCCAACATTCACAGCCGTTTCTCAACAATTGCCCGCCGCAAACGGACGCCGCCTGCGCAACAGGCGCCGCCGCCCCTCGCCGCTTCCGACCCAACCCCTCGACCGAGGCAAACCGCAATCCGAATCTACAGACCAACCCAATCTGCCGTCAGCACACACGACAGCCGACCTTACACGTTGCGCGTTACACATTACGTTTACACGTCTAGGTTAGGTTCGGTTAGGTTAGGTGGACGTGGGTTAGGTTAAGGGGACTTGGGTTAGGTTAAGCGTCAAACTTAGGTTAAGCATTCAAACACGTCAGGCGTCAGAGGTTAGGTTAGGTTAGGTTAGGTTAGGTTAGGTTAGGTTAGGTTACGTTAGGTTACGTTACACGTTAGGTTAAGGGGTCAGTGCTAGGTTAAGAAGCGTCAAACGTAGGTTAAAAAAGCGTTCAAAACGTGAGGCGTGAGCCGCCGGACAGCTTACCTTACGTAGACGTTTGGGGCTCACAGGCTGAGCTCACCTCACCACACCACAGGTTAGGTTCGGTTCGGTTCGCTCGGCTCAGCGTAAAGCGCCGAGGTCAGGGTTACGTTCGTTCACCTTCGGGCGCCACACTTTCGGTTGAAAGGTCGCGACGGGACGACGTCGGCAGGCACCGCCGCAAACGGACAAAAACGTACAGACGACGTCGAAAACCGCCGACAGACGGGGGAGCAGCACGACCACGACCAGATACCGAGCGCGAACGAGACGCACGCGAACCACCCCCACCGGCCAAAGGGCACCACACAACAACCCAGAGCACCACGTGTCGACACCACAGCAACCCGCCGCTCACGCGACATGGCTGGCACCGAAGGGCAACCGCCCGCAACTGCGCTTTCCGCGCCGGCCCGGATGCACGTCGTGCTACAACAACACCACTACCGTACACAGCCGCTGTTCACAACATCACTATCATGCGCGCCCGCGGCTCGCCGCCGTCGCAGTCGCAGCCCCAACGCCAGCACTTTTGCACCACCATTCACACGCACCGCAACACAGCTCGCCGACACAGCCGAACAAAACAAACACCACACAACAACAGCAACAACGCCGCCGCCTCTACTCGTGCCGGCGACCCACCCCGCCGATGGCGCACCTTTCGCCAGCCGGCAATCGACACACACGCACGCACCCACCCACCCCCCGGGGCCCAGTGCAAAAAAAAACACACAAAAACAAAAACAAAAAAAAAACAACACAAACGACACGGGAAGCGCACACCGCCACTTCGCGCGCACGCCACCAACCAGTCGTCGTCTCAAAATAACAAACACAAACAAAATAAACTAACAACTAGGGCAACACAAAACAAAAACGCCTCGCACGAACCGCCCACAAAAAGGACAAGCACACGCACAGCCTCTGCTGACGACCACGACGCAGCGGCACGCTGCTCCTGTCCCGCGCCCCGCGCCCCGCGCCCCACTCGATTCACAACTCACGCGACACCGTCAACGACGGGCTCGCTTCCCGCAACCTACCACCTTTCCGCCACGACGCACAGCCCCAGCCCCACCCGACCCGACGACGCCCGTGGCAACGACTGCACTTTCACCACCGCCTCCCCCTTCCCCCCCAAAACACACACACACACACAGCCAGCCAAAAACGCACTCGCGACCCACACATGCACGTGCATCGGCACACGCCAACCAGTCAACGTCGACAACCACACGCAAGGCTCGAAACGAAACCGGCGTCCTTCCACGTTGCCATCAAGCTACCTACACGACACAAGACACAAGGAACAAACACAACAGCCGGCCCCACTAATTCCCACTCTCACGCCGCAAAAAGCACACCGAAACCGCCAAACGCACGCACATTCCCCTTCGCACTGACACCGACCGGCTCGCTACCACACACCTCTCGGCAGCCGTTTCACGCCAATTCGCCACACCGCCCACACAGTCGACAAGCGCCCGCCCTGTACGGCACACGCAACGACGCAGCGCAGCAAAGGGCGCCCGCAACACATACCTCTCCTCTCTCTCCCTCTCCGCCGCCCGACGCGCCAACCGCCACGCCACACCGCCAGCCACTCGCAAATTGTGCACTGCCACCAGCCACACGTCCAACACGCCGCGCCGCCTCCGGCCACCCGCCAGGGGGCGCTCACGTCCGCGACAACAGCGCGGCCCGCCGGGCCGAACCGAACCGAACCGAGCCGCCGCTGCTCTGCACTCGGCACGGCCACACCCTGCTGCAGACCGGGCTCGTCTCTCTGTACGCGTCTGCCTGCGCATCAACACAACACGACCTTTTTTTTTTTTTTCTCTCTACCGCCATCCCTTCTTCTCGCGTTTTACTCGTTGTTGCAGCAGCGGCGCACACCTACACATCCACAGCCCCAGCCGAGCCGAGCCGGCCTCACCTCAGGGCCCGCCGCCAGCGTCTCCTCCTCGGGCACAGGTGCGGTGCTGTGGCCGCCCATCCAACCGCATTGCTGGCCGTCCAGCCGCCAGGCGTTCCCACTGCCGCGAGCCACGCCGCGCACCGACCCTGCTGCAGAAAACGAAGCATAGCCAGAGACCGACCGATACACAAAGCAAGCCGTCGCCTCGCCTCTTGTCCTTCCTGCCTTCCTTTCGCCCCCCCCCCCCTCCTTTTTTTTTTTTTATTTTGTTTTCTTCTTTCTTTCTTTCTTTGGCCCTCTCTCCTTCCCGCCCCATGGCGGTTACGGCACCGCCTGCAGCGGCAGATTTTTTGCGCCCACACGCCTACTCCTACCACCATTAACCTTGCCCTGCCCATCAACGTCGCAGTCGAACCGACGCTTGCCAACACACTGCCCACGTTCCTTTCTCTTTTCGGCCTACGCCCATTACGCGCCGCCGCCACAGCACCTTCCCTTCCCACAACACACCGACGTCATCACACGCACCCACAAACAGGGGCCACGACCGTGTTCCTCGCCCACTCCCATCCCGCACGGTACGCACATTCCCAACTACTACCGCGCACCCTCCCTTTCCAATCTGTGTGTCTCTGTGTCTGTGTCCTGTGTCCTGTCCGCGCGTGACGCCTCTCAACATCCGCCGTCCCCCGTCCCGTTTTCGCCCCCATGCCGTCGTCGCGCCGCCTCCTCCCCGTCCACCGCCGCCCCTGTCCGCCCCGCACCACACCATACACCGCTGCTTGTCCCGGCCGTTGCCACCAAAGGCGCCGACCGCAAACGCGCCACGCCGCAGCCCCCGTGCGTCTCGCTCGCTTGCATCTCCGTGCCGACGCTGCCTCTCTTCCCGCTCGCACTCGACCTCGACAACACAGTCTTTGGCTCCGCCACTGCGTGTTCCGGTGGTACGCACGCTGCAACACGTATGTATTCGTTACCAGAGCGATGGCGAGGCATGACAGCATCTCTGTCTGACCAGAGAGTTATTTATCGTTGCTAGTCGGCGCTTGGACCGCGCCAGACGACAGTAGTGGCACGCACCGGGTCGCCAGGAACAGTTGTTATATATATTGTAGCGCGAGTCGGGAGAGGTAGTAGTCGGTCGACAGTAGTAGCGGGTGGACGGTTGTACTGAGCGGGCGTCGGCGGCGTGCTCTGCTCGTCTCGCGACTCTGGTCACGGTTCGGGACGATGTATAGTATATTGTGTTATAATCAAAAGGTAGTGTGAAGCTGCATTGCGCAAATCTGATAACGTATGTTCATTGTACTTATTTTGTTCAACAACAAAAGCCCCACTATTACTTTTTTCTAAAGCAACTTTTGTCTTTTAACGAAAAACATTCACTTTTTAAAGACTACTTCCTATGGCATTTCCCTCCAAGGAGTGCAATTAATTACCAGCCAGCACTCATTCATTGCACACAGCTGTGTAAGGGGTATCTACAATTGAGGAGCGGATATAAATGCAACTTTTTTGTTTTTTTTTTTTTTTTTGTGTGTTGTAACCTCCCCGCAAAATTTAAAATAATGGACAATGTTATTTACGGATGCTAATGGACATTGCGCTAATTGTAACCTCGCCCACAATGAGAGGTATTGAAAATGGCAACAAAAATGTGAAATTCGCAATCCGACTCAAATATAAATTCTTCACAACATTTAAAGTCCGTTCAGTGACAAGAAACTTCAATTGAGCCGAAATATCGGTCTTTGGCCCTGTGCAAAACAATCAGAATTAAAGTCTTACCTCAGAATAAATGGATGTCACATTTCTGCTCTTGTTGTTGCGCAGCGCTTGGAGGAACTGCATTGCAAATAATAATATTCTCTTTTTTTGTGATTTTAGTGAAATTTTTCTTCAAAGAAGTGGAATGAAATGGGAAGTGCAACGAACTCTTTAGTTCAATAAAACATTACATTTTTGAAAAATGCTTTTGAAATAAAAATTATTTTTGGGGAACTTGTTGGAGAATTAATTACAATAAATATAATTTTTCATTATCTAATGATTATATTAATTAACAGTATACCTCCTTCACCATCTTGACCAGTGTTGCCGACCGCCTACATCACACAACCGCACTCGGCTGCTACTACTGACCGACCGCTCTGCATGACGACTATTAGCGTACTGCACGCGACGACTACTGACAGAGTACAGCCCTCAACTAGACAGAGCTACAGACTCGCAACGACTGACTGACTGACTGACTGACTGACTGAGAACCGCTCGCAACACTCGCGCGGTCCAGCGCAAACTCTCTGGTCACAGATGCTACAATGTCTCGCCATCGCTGCTATGTTACATACGTGTTTCAGTGTCTTTTTCATTGGGGTAACGATCTTTGGCTCTTTTTATTCTGAATACAGGGCCAAAGGTCAACGCTGCTGCCCTTATACAATTTATCAGGTTCCATTATGTCTGTTGCAATGTTACATACGGTTCATTCTTTCATTAATATTATCGTTGGGTTTGTTTTGTAGGGACGTTAACATTCTGGCACATTTTTATTATCATCGGACTCTCTGCTATTTGTGCAGGGAGGTTATACCTGGGTCCATTTCCATTTCCATTTCCATTTACATTTTAATATTGATAGACTTTTTGTTTTCTTTTTTTGTTTCTTGTTGTTTTTCCTTCTTTTTTCTTGTTGTTTTTTTTTCTTTCTTTTTTTTTGTTTTGTTTTGTTTTTCCCGCTCTCACCACCACCGCCGCATCACGCCTTCTGTTTTCTTCTTGGTTTCTTTTCTGTTCTTCAACTGCTTCAACATCACCGCGCCCCATTTCCACACCACAGCCATCAGCCTCCAAGACGGGCAGGCGCAGTGTGCCATTTCCGGCGCACAAGCACACCCGTACGGTACTCTCCTCGCCCCCACGCCACCAACAACACAGCGACCACGCGGCTTTCAGGCATGGCATGGCACGGCACGGCACGGCACCGGCGAAATGCGCCGCCCCCGCCCCTCCGCGCATCCGTCCGTCTCGCCACGTTCACTGACAGCCGCGTCTGCGGCTACACCACGACAACCACAACACAACACCGCTCCCCTCCCTGGCAACTCATTGTTTTTCTCCTCCTCTTTTGCACAAACCACAACGCCGAGCACAGGCGCAAGCCACCCACACCGCGCCCCTCCCCGTCCCGTCTTTGGCCGCCGCTCCTCGTTTCCTCGTTTGCCCCCTCCCATCTCCCGAAATGCCATGCCAGCAGCGTTACGCATGCCCCTCCCCTGTCCACACAACACTACCGCCAAACGAACAGCCTTCCGGGCCACATGCAGGGCACGCCCACCTCCAAACACTGCCAATTCACGGACGCACGCACGCACACACACACACACACACACACACACACACACACACACACACACACTTTCCCGACACCTTTCTGTACGGAGGGTGCGTCATCTCGACCGTGACAGAGTGACGCCAACTATCGACGATCCATTTCCCCCCACTGGTAAAACACGTCCACTAACACCTACATACATCATTCAAGTACACAGACAATAGCATACACACAATGGGAGGGCACACGAACATGGACGGCACGGCACTGTCACACACTCTTCCTCAGAACCAACCATACCAACAAACGTTACGTACAACCGGGAAAGCGAAAGCGAAAGCAAAAGCAAAAAGCAAAGGCCAATGCAGCCGTCAAAGGTAACGTTCACCACGGCAGACACTTGCAGCCGCGCCGCCGTTAAACGCATTTCAGTGCGGCTCCAATACGCCTCCGACACGGGAACGTTCCGTTGCTCTACGAATGCGTTTCTCCCCTTTTTCCCTTCCTCTCTCTTTTGCCCCCCCCCCCCTCTGTCCTTTCCTCCTGCACTCTTGCCTCCTTCCTCACGTTCTGCCCAGACATTCGACCGATCAAAGTCAACCTGTCGTTACCGTTCTCAGCGCGACGGTGTACAACAGTATGACGGGTGTGCCCACGACTTCGGTTCAGTTGCGTGACGCCGGTCTATCGCGCCGATCGACAGTTACTCAGGGGGGCGACGGATCGGACCACGTCACCGACACACAAAACACTTTCAAACAAACAAATACATACCGGATGGACACAGACAAACACGTGTACAGACATTCGCCAAAAACGGCCGCCGCCGCCGCCGCCGTCGTCTAGCGTCGCGCTTACTGTACTGCACTGGACACGCGTGCATCTTGAATGACGACATCGGTGTGCGTGCGTCGTACGCAATCAGTCAGACACGGCTATCAAAAATCAGAGTCGAATGGTACATCATCGTGCGTGTCGCCGTACACGTACAGTACAATGCAACAACAATGCGTCTTCATGGCACGTTCATTTCAACGTCACTCACACACCTCCACGCTGCAGTTACGTCGCACCATTGTCAAACTCGGCGTACAGCAAAGGGAATAGTGGGCGGCAAACAAAAACCACAAAAAAAAACAACATTTCACATTTCACCCTCGCCATGTATGATGTGCAAAAAACAAACCCGCAAACGGCCGTCGTTACGGTGACACAAAAGTCGGCGATCGCACTGTCCCCCCTCGCAGACAGGTAACACACACACCAACAACACCAAATGGGTCAAAAACCACGCCAACGAGGCGTGCCACCATTCCACGCCACGGCGACCAACCTCGTGGCCGTACCCCGCGCAACACGCTTTGACGCGCCCCCCCACCCACAATCAAAATGCACACATACATCACAGCCGTCCACACAAACAACAACAACAATTCCGCCCTTCCCGCAAAAGGCAAGTTGGTGGCCCTGAAAAGGGCCGTTTTGCCGCTCTCGCAACGGAGGAGCATTCTCTCTCCATCCTTCCTTCCGTTCCAGAGCCACCTCCTTACTTGGAGCTCGTGTACTTGGTCACCGCCTTCGTGCCCTCGCTCACGGCGTGCTTGGCCAGCTCGCCAGGCAGCAACAGCCGCACAGCGGTCTGGATCTCGCGGGACGTGATGGTCGAGCGCTTGTTGTAGTGCGCCAGGCGAGAAGCCTCGGCCGCAATGCGCTCGAAAATGTCGTTCACGAAGCTGTTCATGATGCTCATCGCCTTCGACGAGATGCCCGTGTCAGGGTGCACCTGCTTCAGCACCTTGTAGATGTAGATGGCATAGCTCTCCTTCCTCTTGCGCTTCTTCTTCTTGTCGCCCTTCGAAATGTTCTTCTGCGCCTTGCCAGCCTTCTTGGCGGCCTTCCCGCTAGTCTTGGGCGGCATCTCGAACCAACGTACGGCGGCAGCAGCAACACCAGTAGCAAGCGCTCCGCTCTAGTCAGCGTCTCCCCACACAGTGGCACCCGCCGCCAGCCGCCGCCGCACCTTTACCAGCTCGCCCTGTTGCGGCCGCCGACCAATGGGGCGCGCGCGCAACCGGCCGCCGCACCCGAGCCCATAAAGCACCCCCACCCCGGCTGCGCCGGCACGCACTCCGCTGCTCGACTCGCTGCCGCTCGCACCGGTCGTTTTCGTTTCCTTCTCGTGTGCACCGTCGCTAGCCCATCGCCATGTCCGGACGCGGAAAGGGAGGCAAAGTCAAGGGCAAGTCAAAGTCCCGCTCAAGCAGGGCTGGGCTCCAGTTCCCGGTCGGCAGAATCCACCGCCTCCTGCGCAAGGGAAACTACGCAGAGCGCGTCGGCGCCGGGGCGCCCGTCTACCTCGCCGCCGTCATGGAGTACCTCGCGGCTGAGGTGCTCGAGCTGGCCGGAAACGCGGCCCGCGACAACAAGAAGACGCGCATCATCCCGCGCCACCTGCAGCTTGCCATCCGCAACGACGAGGAGCTCAACAAGCTCCTGTCGGGCGTCACCATCGCACAGGGTGGTGTCCTACCCAACATCCAGGCCGTCCTGCTGCCAAAGAAGACCGAGAAGAAGGCCTAAAGGAGGCCAGGCAATCGCAGCGCCGCGTGCTCCCCTGCACGCAACGCGCTTTGCCGGCTCGGCTCGGCCCGGCCCACAACAATCGGCCCTTTTCAGGGCCACCACACAAACCTACGTCCAAAGCAAAATTTCAGTCGTCCTCGCCGCACCTTGTTTTGTTTCAACTTTGCACTTTCACAGCACAGCCGCCGCCGGCGCACGTCCGCCATCTTGTCGTCCACACAGCCCGCACACACACACACACACACACACACACACACACACACATTTTGCACGGTCGCAGAGTCGCCTTCCAAACGACAACGGCAGCAATAATGACCATTGTTAAAGGGAGGCGTGTCGACACACCGCCCTCCACTCCCGCGCGCAACGGCCGTCGACACGAACGAAACAGCTGATCCGGCCGCCTATGCCCACACGCCTTGCCTCGGAAACCCCAACGCCGCCGCAAACACACAGAGCCAAACCACGCAAGCAAATAATTACCGCCTCTCTCGCACAACAACACACAGCCCGCCATCTCCGTCGCGATCGATACAAAGACACACAATAACAAACACAAACGAAGCAGCTCCACACACAGCCAGCCACATGACACGTTTCCTTTCCTTCTCCCCTCCCAGCCACATCACGTCGCTCAAACGGAAAGAAAGAAAGAAACAAACAAACAAACAAACAAACAAACAAACGAACAACACAGCGCACACACACGCAGCAACAACAACAACAACAACACAGACTCTTTCGCACTTTTCAACTTCCGAACAGTGTGGTGGCCCTGAAAAGGGCCGTTTTCTAGTCTCTCCCACCCACAAGCACGGCCGCGGGAAGGCCAGCGCCCGCTGCGACGCAGCCTAACCGCCGAAACCGTACAGGGTGCGCCCCTGCCTCTTCAGGGCGTACACCACGTCCATGGCCGTCACAGTCTTGCGCTTGGCGTGCTCAGTGTACGTCACCGCGTCGCGGATCACGTTCTCCAGGAACACCTTCAGCACCCCGCGGGTCTCCTCGTAGATCAGACCAGAGATGCGCTTCACGCCGCCCCTGCGAGCCAGGCGGCGGATGGCGGGCTTCGTGATGCCCTGGATGTTGTCGCGCAACACCTTGCGGTGCCGCTTGGCGCCACCCTTGCCGAGCCCCTTTCCTCCCTTGCCGCGGCCTGTCATCCTTCCTTCCTCGGGCAAAGCAAAACGTGCACAAACAGCAGCTGCAGCGGCTGGCGAGTCGGCTACGGTCTGCGCCCAGCGCGCCCGCCGCCCCCCTATATAGACTCTGGCCCGCCCTCCCCCCACCACGCGCAACCGAGGGCATATAAGCGCAGCACGGAGGCGCGCGGGCCCGTTGTCAAGGCAGCACCGGACGCCGCGCCGCACCTAACCTCCACGCACGCCGCTCCGCTACCGCCAACGCTACCGCCATGGCCCGCACAAAGCAAACGGCCCGCAAGTCCACCGGCGGAAAGGCGCCGCGCAAACAGCTCGCCACCAAGGCGGCGAGGAAGAGCGCGCCCGCCACCGGAGGCGTCAAGAAGCCCCACCGCTACAGGCCGGGCACCGTCGCCCTGCGAGAAATCAGGCGCTACCAGAAGAGCACAGAGCTGCTCATCCGCAAGCTGCCATTCCAGCGCCTAGTGCGCGAGATCGCCCAGGACTTCAAGACCGACCTGCGCTTCCAGAGCTCCGCAGTCATGGCCCTGCAGGAGGCCAGCGAGGCCTACCTCGTCGGCCTCTTCGAAGACACCAACCTGTGCGCAATCCACGCCAAGCGCGTCACCATCATGCCCAAGGACATCCAGCTCGCGCGCCGCATCCGCGGCGAGCGCGCCTAAACCGCGCCGCGGCACCGCACCGCACAAACAAAAACGGCCCTTTTCAGGGCCACTAACATCTCTCCGTCGCGAGCAAACTTTGTCGGTCGCCTGCCTCTCGCCCCGCAACCCAAAAACAAAAACCACCACTTCCCGTCCGTCCGCCACACACACCCGCTCACTCTGCCTGCCTGCTAGCAGCGCGCAACAATCACACATCATCCCTCCCCGGCGCTCAAAGCGCACAATACCCAACGGCCGACGTCACACCGCACGGGTGGCTGGCCGGCCGCCGCTTTCGTTTCGAAAACAAAAAAAACCCGCACTCCACTCCGACGGCCAACGGCCAGGCAGGCGCGCTCGCTCGCTCTACACGCCACCGAAATCCCCGCCGACTCCTTCCACATCTCAACGTGCCCCCCGTTGCAAAACATAACACACACAAAGAAACAAAACAAAGACCAGACACGACTAGACAAGACACACATCCGAGAAGAACGAACGCAGGCAAGCCAACCAACGTATTCAAACAAAACAACGTGACAGAAAACCAACCGTCGGCCGCCGCCACAAACACGGCGACAATCAACCACGACAACAACAACACCGCTTACCGCTACCGCCGCCCACACCCGCCACCGACCCCCGCAATCAAACCACCACGGCACGCAAACAGCATCCCCACGGGCATACAGACAGACACCCACACCAAACGCAACACGACAATCAAAACCTTCCCCGACGTGCTTTGATGGCCCTGAGAAGGGCCGTTTTGGGCCGCGCGTCTCTTGCGCGCCACTAGACGACGACGGGGGGTGGGGACGACGGGGTCAAGCGCCAAACCCTTCCTTTCCCATCTCTTTCTCCTCTACTCTACTCTACTTCTTCTTCTTGGGCGAAGCCTTCGCCTTAGACGGCGTCGTCGCCTTCTTCGGGCGCGGCGCCTTCGGCTTCTTCGTCGGAACCTTGGCGGCCTTCTTCGCCTTCGACGGCGACTTGGCCTTGGCCGGCTTGGCCGCAGCCGCCTTCTTCGCACCCGCGGGAGCGGCCGACGCCGCAGACGCCTTCTTGGCGGCGCCCGCCTTCCGACCGGTCGCCGCCTTCACGCCACCAGCCTTCTTTGCGCCGGCCGCACGGGCGCCCTTCTTCTCCTTGCTGGCCGGAGCGGCGCGCTTCTTCTTGGCACCGCCAGCACGAGCCTTGCCGCCCTCGGCCGCCCCCCCGCCGCCGGCGCCGGCAAGCTTGAACGAGCCGGACGCGCCCTTCCCCTTCGTCTGCACCAGCTCGCCCGCCACGACGGCCGACTTGAGGTACTTCTTGATAAACGGCGCCAGCTTCTCCGCGTCCAGCTTGTAGTGCGCGGCTATGTACTTCTTGATCGCCTGCAGCGACGACCCGCCGCGCTCCTTCAGACTCTTGATGGCGGCCGTCACCATCTCAGAGGTGCGCGGGTGCGCAGGCTTGGCGCGCGGCTTCTTCGCAGACGACGCAGACTTGGCCTTCTTCGTAGTGCCGGTGGCGGCGGGTGCCGCAGCAGTCTCGTTCGTAGCCGCCTGATCTGCCATTTCGACGACGCGCGTAACACACAGCGAGAGCGAGAGCGAGAGCGAGCGGGACGGCAGGCACGCAAGCACAGCACAGCACGGCAGAGCAGAGCAGAGAATCAGCCGTGTGAAACTCACGTGCAATTCCTTGCACGGTTTTAAGCAGGTTAAGCAGGTTAACTGCTGTTCCTGCGTGTTGAATTCACTAGATGCATGTGGTCCTCTCTTAGTGGTATGTCATCACGAATTCACGTCTCTTGGTCGTCGTCACTGGGTGCTGGGGTTATTCCAGCAACCGGTCTGGCCATCTGGTCGCTGGGCGCCAGTGGAGTTGGTTTCCCAGTCCACTGACCAGCGGGTTCCTGGACCTCCTCGCCGACTCGTAGAAGTTCCGTGCGAGCGCGCGGAAGCGGCGCTTCAGCATCGGAACTCCCGCGATGTCGTGCAGCATACGGGTGTCGTAGTCCCTTGGCAGGTGGAGCGCCAGCCGAAGGGCTTTGTTCTGCACCCGTTGCAGCGTCTTGACGTGAGTGTCGGCGGCATTTCCCCACACCACGGCCGCGTACTCCAGCACTGGCCTGATTAGTGCTAGGTAGAGCGTGAGGCCGCAGTGGGTGGGCAGTGTCGTCGTGGGGTTGAGGAGGGGGTAGAGCGAGCGCATCCGTCCAAGCGCCCGGCCCCTCAGCTCCCTGATATGTGGACCCCAAGTCAGGCGTCGATCCAGAGTGACGCCGAGGTACTTTCCAGTACGCGACCACGGGATGGGGCCTCCCATGATCCGCACTGGCGGCAGCGCGACGGGAATGCAGCGGCGAGTAAACACCACCGCCTGGCTCTTCCCTGCGTTGAACTTGAGCCGCCATTTGGTGGCCCAGGCTCCAATCTCATTGCAGGAGAGCTGCAGGCGGCGGCGCATCAACTGCGCGCTCATGCTGCGCGTGTACAGCGCGGTGTCATCGGCGTAGAGCGCCAGATGAACCCTCGGCGTCGTCTTCGGGACGTCAGCGGTGAAGAGGGAGTACAGCAGGGGGCCAAGGACGGACCCCTGCGGCACTCCGGCACGTATGTGGCGCGCCGTCGACATGCCGCCGTCGGCACGCACATGGAATGTGCGCCCTCGCAGATATGACTGGAGAAGGCGGACGTACGACACGGGTACCCCCTGTACCAGCAGCTTATACAGGAGGCCGTCGTGCCACACGCTATCAAAGGCCTTGGAGACGTCGAGTAGTACCGCCCCAAGGTACTCGCGTCTCTCCAGGGCCGCCATCGCCTGCTCCACCAGTCGCAGTAGTTGGTGCTGCGTCGAGTGCCCACTGCGAAAGCCAAACTGCTCGTCAGGAAGCAGGCCTTCTTCACTGACGTGGCGCTGTAGCCGTTTGGCGAGTATCCTCTCGAAGGTCTTCGAGAGGGAGGGCAGCAGGCTTATTGGGCGATAGTTCTGCGCCAGCCTGAGGTCCTTGCCAGCCTTCGGAATGGCGACCACCTCAGCGTGTTTCCACGCATCGGGGTAGGCGCCTGTGCGGAGGATGGCGTTAAAGATCGATGTGACGGTACGCACTGCTTCCGGTGGCAGCTTCTTCAGCAGTGCGTTGTCGATCTTGTCGCACCCCCCCGCCTTCCTGGGCTGTAAGGAGTCGAGGTGGTGTTGAACTTCCTCTGCAGTGGTTGGCTCGATGACGTCGTCCGCCTCCTGATGGGTCAGGTACAGCGGAAGCCGCTCTTGCACCTCCTGGATGGTGTCTTCGTCGACAACATCGTCCACGGTGGAGAAGTTCTCGGCGAAGGTGTCCGCGAGCACGCTGGCCTTCATGTCCGGCTCTGCGACGACGTCACGGCCAACTTGAAGCGGCGGGATGCGCTGCCCCTTGCGCAGGAAGCTCCTGGTCATGGCCCAGGCGCTTCCGTCATCGATCCTGAGCGTGGCTATTCTGCCAGCCCAGTCCCGATTACGGTGGTGGCCGACGGCCGCCGAGATCTCCCGGCGCAAGCGGTTTAGCAGCCGCTTGGTGGCGGGGTTTCTCGTGATCTGCCACTCACGGAAAACCCGGTTCTTCTGACTGATCAACGCCAGGATGTCCGGCGGAAGCTGTTTGGAGTTGTCCCTCGGCTTCCGCGGTCCTCGCGGCGCTGCTGCATCTGCCGCCGCAAGTGTGTAGTGGGTGAATGCTGCTAGTGCTGCATCCACCCCCTCCTCGTCAGGATCAGGTGTGGCTGCGACCGTCTCTGCCAGGTGCTGCTGGAAGTGCGCCCAGTCGGTGTTGAGGCGGGCGCAGCGGTTCTCAGGAGGCGCCGTACCGTCTGTGTCCAGGTCGAAGATCACTGGCAGGTGATCGGAGGACAGGGCACAGCGAGTGCTCGCGATCGCGTTGTGTGCTGCCCCTTTCACAATCGCGATGTCGAGCACGTCGGGACGGCCGCGCGCCGGGTAGTGCGTCGGGTCGAAGGGACCCAGCACCACGGCGTCATGGTCGTTGACGACCCGGAGGAGCCGTCTGCCGCTGGTGGTGGTGACCCTGGAGTTCCACTCCGGGTGTTTTGCATTGAGATCGCCGCCGATGAACAGGTTCCCGCGCATCGACAGCAGCGTCTCAATGTCCCCGGAGTTGAGGTGTCCTGACGGCTTCCGGTAGGCCGCCACGAATGTTACGTGGCCCACGGAGGTGTTGACCACGACGCCGGTCGTCTCCAGGGTTGGCGTCACCGGGAGCTGCACCTGGTGGTGGCGCAACGACGTCTTCACGTACACCGCCGTTCCGCCGCCGTGGGTGACCCGGTCGGTGCGGTAGCAGCGGAAGTTTGCCGCCCGCACGTTCACGCCCGGCTTCAGCCAAGTTTCTGTGACGAGACAGACGTCCACATGTTCGTCTCGCAGAAACTGGCGGAATTCTCCCGCTTGGGAGCGAATGCTGTTTGCGTTCCACACGCAAACGGTTAGACCTTGGATGTGTCTATCCATGTTTGGGTGTGGGAACAGCTGGTGTGGTGGTGGCCTGGGCGGCCGACTGCACTGCAGATGCAATCATCTGCGGGAGTTGTTGCAGGAGCAGCTTGAAATCCTCTCTCAAGGCCCTGACTTCGTCCGCGACGCTCGCTGCGGATGTAAAGTCAGTGCTGGGAGAGGATGCTGGCTCCTGCGCTCGAACGACCGCTGGCTCACGGCCAGGGCGCTCCCTCCGCCGTCCGCGCCGGCGGCCGACCCTGGCTGGCGCTGGGTGCTCTCTCGGCGGTCCGCGCCCGCGCACGGCTACCGCCGCTGGCGCAGGCTCTGGCTGGTGCTCTCTCGGCGGTCCGCGCCCGCGCACGGCTACCGCCGCTGGCGGAGGCTCAGGCTGGCGCTCTCTCGGCGGTCCGCGCCCGCGCACGGCTACCGCCGCCTGCGCAGGCTCCGGTTGACTGCCACGCCCCTGGACGTCAGTGGGGGCGGCAGGACGCTGCTCAGCTGATCTGGCGGTGGCAGCGGATGCGTAGCTCCTTCCGTTTTGCACCCGCGCGGAACGCGCCGGCTGTCCTCTTCTTGCAGCGCGCCGGAAGGCAGTGCAGCCGCGGAAACACGCCACATGCTTTTCGCCGCAATGGCAGCATGTGGGCGCGTCCGTCCGCGGGATTTTGCACTCCCGACTGGGATGCTCCCCAGCGCATTTCACGCAGCGGGGAGGCATCTTGCAGTACTTCGCCACATGGTCCAGGCCCTGGCAATTGAAGCACTGCGGTGGGCCGCGTCTTCTGCGCAGCTTCTCCACGGTGACGCCGACATCAGCCACGTGGGTCACCTGGAATATTTTGCGGTTCTCGACGGTGTCGTCCAGAACCGCCATAAATAGCGGCATGTCGGAGAAGTCCCTGGGTGACTTCATACGCGCCGTGGCGCGTATCGGGAAGCCCAGGTCCTCAAGCAGCTCCCGCAAGTATCCCGGGTCCATACTGAACGGGAGCTTGCGGAACACGACTTTGAGCGTCTTCACCGGCTCCGAGGAGTAGGTGAAGCTGTGTAGCCCTTCTCTCTCTGCGAGGTCCATGACCCCGCGGTAATCTTCTGCCGTCTTGGTGATGACACGGTTCAGATCACGCCCTGCGACTCTGAACGTCACGTTCCCTTTAACGACAGCTTTTACTTTTTCACGAAATTCGCGGAAGTCGCCGGTCCACTTGATGACCACGGGAGGTGGAGGGGGCGACTTCTGCTGTTGCTGCTGCTGGCTGTCCATGGGCTCACTGGCATCATTGGAGAGGCCAGCGAACCGGTTGCCGGTGTGCACCGCCGACTGTTGCGCAAGCACCACAGCCCTGGCTGTGTGCTTGCGGGAGGGCTGCATGAAACCCTCGTCGTCCACGGTCGGGTGAAGGGTCCTGGATCCCTTCCGCGACGCCTTCCGCTGGGTGCGGAGCGTGGGCGCGCTACTAGGCGTGCTAGTGGCGGACCTCTTGCTGTGTGTTTCCGCGCTCGCGTCAGCTGGCCGCTTACGCGAGTGCTGCGTCTCTTTCATGGTATCCGGAGATGGTTTAGCGCCTGGGATGAGGCCCATCAGGAAGGCGAGCTGCCTTTCCGCCTCCGGCGTGTGGGCTGGGTCCCCATGAGGCGCTGTCTCCGCCGAAGTGGTGGCCTCGGGTGCCAAGGCCGTCGGCTGTGGCACGCGTGAGGCCGAGGTTACGGCCGTCGGGCCACCAACATCAAGCGCGCGGGCAAAGGCGTGCAGGGGCATGCCCCCATCCGCCGAAAGTGCGCGCCTGCCTCTCTGGGCAACGCCCGTCCGTCTGGACCGATCGGTCGTAGGTGGGCGGCGGTTTGTGACAGCCGTCGGGGCAAGCCCCGCCGTGCTGCCGACCGCCGCGCCACTCGCTGCCTCAGCCGGAGCTGGGGTCGCATAACGACCGCCCTGGTCCATGCTGCAGTCCATCTCGACGTCCGGTGGCGTCTGCTGGGTTGTTTCCGTTGGGGGGCCGGATGGGGCCGCCGACAGAGCAGGCTCTGCCGAACGGCGATCCGCCACACCCTCCGCTTCCTCACTGCGGTCCGCTCGGTACGGCATCACGACTCGGAATCGAGAGAGAGAGAGCAGAGAATCACAAGGGCCCAGCCAGTGTCGCGGGCGGGCGCGGACGGCCGAGAGAGCGGCCGCCACTCTGCGCGCCGCCGCGCCGCGCCTCCCGCGCTTGCTACCGCCCAACGTCCGACAGCCTGTGCGGAGCAGCCCCAAAGCTGCGCCACAACCGCCCGCGCCTTTCAAACCACCGAGGATGGGGCTACACACAGCCACACCACAGTCGCCAACCAGTCGCCACGGCAGCGCCGCAAACCACGGCCAAACTGCAGCTACCGCGCGCTACAGCCTGGGTCGGCCCGCCGAGAATCGCCGCCCCCGCCCAAATGCCGCCCCCACAGC
This sequence comes from Schistocerca piceifrons, assembly GCF_021461385.2. Classification (NCBI taxonomy): domain Eukaryota; kingdom Metazoa; phylum Arthropoda; class Insecta; order Orthoptera; family Acrididae; genus Schistocerca; species Schistocerca piceifrons. The sequence continues at coordinate 6,414 of NW_025727280.1, read as the reverse complement.
CCCAGCCGACGACCCGCCACAATGGCCAAACCTTCGGCAAAACTCCCACACCGTCGCCGCGGCAGCCCGGCCAGCGCGGCCGGCGCCACAGCCACACAAGCCGAGGCGTGCGGCGATGACGGCCGTGCAAACGCGCCTCCGCCGCCCCATCGCCTTCCGTCGCCCTCCCGCCGTTTCCCGATCGGCCCGCAGCCGTCGGGCCACATCGCGCGCCGTCCTCCTCCTCTCGCCCGCCAACATTCACAGCCGTTTCTCAACAATTGCCCGCCGCAAACGGACGCCGCCTGCGCAACAGGCGCCGCCGCCCCTCGCCGCTTCCGACCCAACCCCTCGACCGAGGCAAACCGCAATCCGAATCTACAGACCAACCCAATCTGCCGTCAGCACACACGACAGCCGACCTTACACGTTGCGCGTTACACATTACGTTTACACGTCTAGGTTAGGTTCGGTTAGGTTAGGTGGACGTGGGTTAGGTTAAGGGGACTTGGGTTAGGTTAAGCGTCAAACTTAGGTTAAGCATTCAAACACGTCAGGCGTCAGAGGTTAGGTTAGGTTAGGTTAGGTTAGGTTAGGTTAGGTTAGGTTACGTTAGGTTACGTTACACGTTAGGTTAAGGGGTCAGTGCTAGGTTAAGAAGCGTCAAACGTAGGTTAAAAAAGCGTTCAAAACGTGAGGCGTGAGCCGCCGGACAGCTTACCTTACGTAGACGTTTGGGGCTCACAGGCTGAGCTCACCTCACCACACCACAGGTTAGGTTCGGTTCGGTTCGCTCGGCTCAGCGTAAAGCGCCGAGGTCAGGGTTACGTTCGTTCACCTTCGGGCGCCACACTTTCGGTTGAAAGGTCGCGACGGGACGACGTCGGCAGGCACCGCCGCAAACGGACAAAAACGTACAGACGACGTCGAAAACCGCCGACAGACGGGGGAGCAGCACGACCACGACCAGATACCGAGCGCGAACGAGACGCACGCGAACCACCCCCACCGGCCAAAGGGCACCACACAACAACCCAGAGCACCACGTGTCGACACCACAGCAACCCGCCGCTCACGCGACATGGCTGGCACCGAAGGGCAACCGCCCGCAACTGCGCTTTCCGCGCCGGCCCGGATGCACGTCGTGCTACAACAACACCACTACCGTACACAGCCGCTGTTCACAACATCACTATCATGCGCGCCCGCGGCTCGCCGCCGTCGCAGTCGCAGCCCCAACGCCAGCACTTTTGCACCACCATTCACACGCACCGCAACACAGCTCGCCGACACAGCCGAACAAAACAAACACCACACAACAACAGCAACAACGCCGCCGCCTCTACTCGTGCCGGCGACCCACCCCGCCGATGGCGCACCTTTCGCCAGCCGGCAATCGACACACACGCACGCACCCACCCACCCCCCGGGGCCCAGTGCAAAAAAAAACACACAAAAACAAAAACAAAAAAAAAACAACACAAACGACACGGGAAGCGCACACCGCCACTTCGCGCGCACGCCACCAACCAGTCGTCGTCTCAAAATAACAAACACAAACAAAATAAACTAACAACTAGGGCAACACAAAACAAAAACGCCTCGCACGAACCGCCCACAAAAAGGACAAGCACACGCACAGCCTCTGCTGACGACCACGACGCAGCGGCACGCTGCTCCTGTCCCGCGCCCCGCGCCCCGCGCCCCACTCGATTCACAACTCACGCGACACCGTCAACGACGGGCTCGCTTCCCGCAACCTACCACCTTTCCGCCACGACGCACAGCCCCAGCCCCACCCGACCCGACGACGCCCGTGGCAACGACTGCACTTTCACCACCGCCTCCCCCTTCCCCCCCAAAACACACACACACACACAGCCAGCCAAAAACGCACTCGCGACCCACACATGCACGTGCATCGGCACACGCCAACCAGTCAACGTCGACAACCACACGCAAGGCTCGAAACGAAACCGGCGTCCTTCCACGTTGCCATCAAGCTACCTACACGACACAAGACACAAGGAACAAACACAACAGCCGGCCCCACTAATTCCCACTCTCACGCCGCAAAAAGCACACCGAAACCGCCAAACGCACGCACATTCCCCTTCGCACTGACACCGACCGGCTCGCTACCACACACCTCTCGGCAGCCGTTTCACGCCAATTCGCCACACCGCCCACACAGTCGACAAGCGCCCGCCCTGTACGGCACACGCAACGACGCAGCGCAGCAAAGGGCGCCCGCAACACATACCTCTCCTCTCTCTCCCTCTCCGCCGCCCGACGCGCCAACCGCCACGCCACACCGCCAGCCACTCGCAAATTGTGCACTGCCACCAGCCACACGTCCAACACGCCGCGCCGCCTCCGGCCACCCGCCAGGGGGCGCTCACGTCCGCGACAACAGCGCGGCCCGCCGGGCCGAACCGAACCGAACCGAGCCGCCGCTGCTCTGCACTCGGCACGGCCACACCCTGCTGCAGACCGGGCTCGTCTCTCTGTACGCGTCTGCCTGCGCATCAACACAACACGACCTTTTTTTTTTTTTTCTCTCTACCGCCATCCCTTCTTCTCGCGTTTTACTCGTTGTTGCAGCAGCGGCGCACACCTACACATCCACAGCCCCAGCCGAGCCGAGCCGGCCTCACCTCAGGGCCCGCCGCCAGCGTCTCCTCCTCGGGCACAGGTGCGGTGCTGTGGCCGCCCATCCAACCGCATTGCTGGCCGTCCAGCCGCCAGGCGTTCCCACTGCCGCGAGCCACGCCGCGCACCGACCCTGCTGCAGAAAACGAAGCATAGCCAGAGACCGACCGATACACAAAGCAAGCCGTCGCCTCGCCTCTTGTCCTTCCTGCCTTCCTTTCGCCCCCCCCCCCCTCCTTTTTTTTTTTTTATTTTGTTTTCTTCTTTCTTTCTTTCTTTGGCCCTCTCTCCTTCCCGCCCCATGGCGGTTACGGCACCGCCTGCAGCGGCAGATTTTTTGCGCCCACACGCCTACTCCTACCACCATTAACCTTGCCCTGCCCATCAACGTCGCAGTCGAACCGACGCTTGCCAACACACTGCCCACGTTCCTTTCTCTTTTCGGCCTACGCCCATTACGCGCCGCCGCCACAGCACCTTCCCTTCCCACAACACACCGACGTCATCACACGCACCCACAAACAGGGGCCACGACCGTGTTCCTCGCCCACTCCCATCCCGCACGGTACGCACATTCCCAACTACTACCGCGCACCCTCCCTTTCCAATCTGTGTGTCTCTGTGTCTGTGTCCTGTGTCCTGTCCGCGCGTGACGCCTCTCAACATCCGCCGTCCCCCGTCCCGTTTTCGCCCCCATGCCGTCGTCGCGCCGCCTCCTCCCCGTCCACCGCCGCCCCTGTCCGCCCCGCACCACACCATACACCGCTGCTTGTCCCGGCCGTTGCCACCAAAGGCGCCGACCGCAAACGCGCCACGCCGCAGCCCCCGTGCGTCTCGCTCGCTTGCATCTCCGTGCCGACGCTGCCTCTCTTCCCGCTCGCACTCGACCTCGACAACACAGTCTTTGGCTCCGCCACTGCGTGTTCCGGTGGTACGCACGCTGCAACACGTATGTATTCGTTACCAGAGCGATGGCGAGGCATGACAGCATCTCTGTCTGACCAGAGAGTTATTTATCGTTGCTAGTCGGCGCTTGGACCGCGCCAGACGACAGTAGTGGCACGCACCGGGTCGCCAGGAACAGTTGTTATATATATTGTAGCGCGAGTCGGGAGAGGTAGTAGTCGGTCGACAGTAGTAGCGGGTGGACGGTTGTACTGAGCGGGCGTCGGCGGCGTGCTCTGCTCGTCTCGCGACTCTGGTCACGGTTCGGGACGATGTATAGTATATTGTGTTATAATCAAAAGGTAGTGTGAAGCTGCATTGCGCAAATCTGATAACGTATGTTCATTGTACTTATTTTGTTCAACAACAAAAGCCCCACTATTACTTTTTTCTAAAGCAACTTTTGTCTTTTAACGAAAAACATTCACTTTTTAAAGACTACTTCCTATGGCATTTCCCTCCAAGGAGTGCAATTAATTACCAGCCAGCACTCATTCATTGCACACAGCTGTGTAAGGGGTATCTACAATTGAGGAGCGGATATAAATGCAACTTTTTTGTTTTTTTTTTTTTTTTTGTGTGTTGTAACCTCCCCGCAAAATTTAAAATAATGGACAATGTTATTTACGGATGCTAATGGACATTGCGCTAATTGTAACCTCGCCCACAATGAGAGGTATTGAAAATGGCAACAAAAATGTGAAATTCGCAATCCGACTCAAATATAAATTCTTCACAACATTTAAAGTCCGTTCAGTGACAAGAAACTTCAATTGAGCCGAAATATCGGTCTTTGGCCCTGTGCAAAACAATCAGAATTAAAGTCTTACCTCAGAATAAATGGATGTCACATTTCTGCTCTTGTTGTTGCGCAGCGCTTGGAGGAACTGCATTGCAAATAATAATATTCTCTTTTTTTGTGATTTTAGTGAAATTTTTCTTCAAAGAAGTGGAATGAAATGGGAAGTGCAACGAACTCTTTAGTTCAATAAAACATTACATTTTTGAAAAATGCTTTTGAAATAAAAATTATTTTTGGGGAACTTGTTGGAGAATTAATTACAATAAATATAATTTTTCATTATCTAATGATTATATTAATTAACAGTATACCTCCTTCACCATCTTGACCAGTGTTGCCGACCGCCTACATCACACAACCGCACTCGGCTGCTACTACTGACCGACCGCTCTGCATGACGACTATTAGCGTACTGCACGCGACGACTACTGACAGAGTACAGCCCTCAACTAGACAGAGCTACAGACTCGCAACGACTGACTGACTGACTGACTGACTGACTGACTGACTGAGAACCGCTCGCAACACTCGCGCGGTCCAGCGCAAACTCTCTGGTCACAGATGCTACAATGTCTCGCCATCGCTGCTATGTTACATACGTGTTTCAGTGTCTTTTTCATTGGGGTAACGATCTTTGGCTCTTTTTATTCTGAATACAGGGCCAAAGGTCAACGCTGCTGCCCTTATACAATTTATCAGGTTCCATTATGTCTGTTGCAATGTTACATACGGTTCATTCTTTCATTAATATTATCGTTGGGTTTGTTTTGTAGGGACGTTAACATTCTGGCACATTTTTATTATCATCGGACTCTCTGCTATTTGTGCAGGGAGGTTATACCTGGGTCCATTTCCATTTCCATTTCCATTTACATTTTAATATTGATAGACTTTTTGTTTTCTTTTTTTGTTTCTTGTTGTTTTTCCTTCTTTTTTCTTGTTGTTTTTTTTTCTTTCTTTTTTTTTGTTTTGTTTTGTTTTTCCCGCTCTCACCACCACCGCCGCATCACGCCTTCCGTTTTCTTCTTGGTTTCTTTTCTGTTCTTCAACTGCTTCAACATCACCGCGCCCCATTTCCACACCACAGCCATCAGCCTCCAAGACGGGCAGGCGCAGTGTGCCATTTCCGGCGCACAAGCACACCCGTACGGTACTCTCCTCGCCCCCACGCCACCAACAACACAGCGACCACGCGGCTTTCAGGCATGGCATGGCACGGCACGGCACGGCACCGGCGAAATGCGCCGCCCCCGCCCCTCCGCGCATCCGTCCGTCTCGCCACGTTCACTGACAGCCGCGTCTGCGGCTACACCACGACAACCACAACACAACACCGCTCCCCTCCCTGGCAACTCCATTGTTTTTCTCCTCCTCTTTTGCACAAACCACAACGCCGAGCACAGGCGCAAGCCACCCACACCGCGCCCCTCCCCGTCCCGTCTTTGGCCGCCGCTCCTCGTTTCCTCGTTTGCCCCCTCCCATCTCCCGAAATGCCATGCCAGCAGCGTTACGCATGCCCCTCCCCTGTCCACACAACACTACCGCCAAACGAACAGCCTTCCGGGCCACATGCAGGGCACGCCCACCTCCAAACACTGCCAATTCACGGACGCACGCACGCACACACACACACACACACACACACACACACACACACACACTTTCCCGACACCTTTCTGTACGGAGGGTGCGTCATCTCGACCGTGACAGAGTGACGCCAACTATCGACGATCCATTTCCCCCCACTGGTAAAACACGTCCACTAACACCTACATACATCATTCAAGTACACAGACAATAGCATACACACAATGGGAGGGCACACGAACATGGACGGCACGGCACTGTCACACACTCTTCCTCAGAACCAACCATACCAACAAACGTTACGTACAACCGGGAAAGCGAAAGCGAAAGCAAAAGCAAAAAGCAAAGGCCAATGCAGCCGTCAAAGGTAACGTTCACCACGGCAGACACTTGCAGCCGCGCCGCCGTTAAACGCATTTCAGTGCGGCTCCAATACGCCTCCGACACGG
>NW_025727279.1:0-61849 GCF_021461385.2 Schistocerca piceifrons | reverse complement strand
TTCTTAAACGGAAACTTTCGTCTTGTTGAGAATGGCGTCACTGGTTTGCACCCGCATTCGCCCACGCATGTCACATGTGTGCGAAAATTTTTGCTCCTCTCTTTACGCAAAATCGCACGCAGCCGGTAGGATTCGAACCTACGCTCCCATAGGGAATCTGATTTCGAGTCAGACGCCTTAACCACTCGGCCACGACTGCCGGTAGCGCGGCGTTGTCCCGACACATGCAAATGCTACCGTTTGAAGCACTGTGGTGTCAGAAAACGGCGTAGCTGCATTATTTTCCGTAGCGTTTCCACCGCTACCAGACGAATCGCTACCAAAGTTTTAAAATTTCCGCCCGGACAGGGACTTGAACCCTGGACCCTTAGGTTAAAAGCCTAATGCTCTACCGACTGAGCTATCCGGGCTCGGACGACGGTGTGAGACCTCCCACGATGCACAACTGTACATTGACTCATGTCCTTTACTGTTGTGCAATCGTTGCATGGGGCCGTTACTAATAAAACGTCGCCTAAATGCTGTCTGCAAACTTATCGCGCTAAGCTCGTAACACACTATCGAAGACTGCTGGCACACGATGCAACAACAAATTGCACCAGTTGTTACGTCTCATACGTTGGAGCAGAGAATTGACGTGTTTTGTCGACACTCACTGGGCAATTGGAAAATTCGCAAGCATTTCGAATGCAATGTTTCCCACGTTTTCGCTCATTTCGCGGTTCCGTTGAAGACGTTCTTCACCACCTGACACAGAAAAAGGAACGCAGTCGGTAGGGCTTTTTTGATTCTTTTCCTTCAAAGGGAGTTAGTTTTCTAGTGAGTTCCTCTTATGGCATGCACTAGACAACCAGAACTGCTACAGCAGAGAGTCATTTTTGTTGTCAGCTGTAGTTGCATTATCACCAACGCAGAGCAATTCCATTGGCGTCGCATCAAAACGAATACCTGCCGAAACCCGGGATCGAACCAGGGACCTTTAGATCTTCAGTCTAACGCTCTCCCAACTGAGCTATTTCGGCTGACATTGAACGTTGCTGTTTGCATGTGTTCGTTCAGCTCTGCCTCGTTGCCAATTTCACAGTCACCTTCGTCTGATAAGACACAGGGACGCTGAAAGGCGAGCAGCCGATGCAGTGAAGTCCCACACACATTTCTTCTGCTTCCATCATCGTAACAAGCAAACATGTCGACTCGACTCGTGTAATATTCACTTCGCTGACTTCACGTGACGCCGCGCTGACGCTAGAAAACCCGTGCTATGTCGATGTCAGGGGCAACTCGTGTGCAGAGAACGAGACACAAGAAGGAGTGAGCCTCTCCACCGTATGAGAGGCAGTATCTAGCAGATACACACGGTAAAACATTCGACTTGCGTTAGCTCGTAAATTGCTACACGTCATCGTCTGCAAGCTAAAAAGGACACATCTGCACTGCCCAGTGAGGCGACACTTGTACTAACACCCGGTGGGCGGCTGTGAGACGAGGAGATGAGCTGCGGCTTCTGGGCGCGACTGTAACGCTGCGCCCTGGATCAAATAACTGGTGACCCATGTGTTTAGTAGTGACGCAACTGCTAGGATGCACCTGAACGTCCATCTTTTGAGAGAGAGAAAATTTTCGCAGTCGGCAGGACTCGAACCTACGCTCCCAGAGGGAATCTGATTTCAAGTCAGACGCCTTAACCACTCGGCCACGACTGCCGGTGGCAGAAGCGACTCCCGACAAGTGAAACGGCCATCTTTAGAAGCAATCTGATGGCAGAAAGCGGCGTGGCCTCACTCTTTCCTGTAGGGTTTCCATTAGCCGTTACGAAAGTGTATTAATTTTCGCCCAGACAGGGACTTGAACCCAGGACCCTTTGGTTGAAAACCTAACGCTCTACCGACTCAGCTATGCGGGCCCACGCACGAGCATTATCGTACAGCTGCGTGGTGAGCGAGTGATTCGCATGTTGTAATTACTGGCTTATGGCTCCAATGGCGACTTCACCGACTTCCCACTGACGCACCGCTGACGCTAGTTTTTCTGTCGTCTTAAAACGATGGACATACCTCCAAGCAGCTGCGAGATCTTAAGAAAAGAAACGCTGCACCACTGCCTTCGCCGCACTCGAATGATTCAATTGCGATTCTTAAAAAGAATTGAATGTTCGCTCTGTCCAACACTTTCGAGCACATCTGTGTACTCACGATCTCAGCGACGGCTTTCTGCAGTCCCAGCGTCAGTGCGAGGTGAACCGATGGCCACAGTAAGCAGCGGTCGTCGCGAAACTCAGTATTCTTAAACGGAAACTTTCGTCTTGTTGAGAATGGCGTCACTGGTTTGCACCCGCATTCGCCCACGCATGTCACATGTGTGCGAAAATTTTTGCTCCTCTCTTTACGCAAAATCGCACGCAGCCGGTAGGATTCGAACCTACGCTCCCATAGGGAATCTGATTTCGAGTCAGACGCCTTAACCACTCGGCCACGACTGCCGGTAGCGCGGCGTTGTCCCGACACATGCAAATGCTACCGTTTGAAGCACTGTGGTGTCAGAAAACGGCGTAGCTGCATTATTTTCCGTAGCGTTTCCACCGCTACCAGACGAATCGCTACCAAAGTTTTAAAATTTCCGCCCGGACAGGGACTTGAACCCTGGACCCTTAGGTTAAAAGCCTAATGCTCTACCGACTGAGCTATCCGGGCTCGGACGACGGTGTGAGACCTCCCACGATGCACAACTGTACATTGACTCATGTCCTTTACTGTTGTGCAATCGTTGCATGGGGCCGTTACTAATAAAACGTCGCCTAAATGCTGTCTGCAAACTTATCGCGCTAAGCTCGTAACACACTATCGAAGACTGCTGGCACACGATGCAACAACAAATTGCACCAGTTGTTACGTCTCATACGTTGGAGCAGAGAATTGACGTGTTTTGTCGACACTCACTGGGCAATTGGAAAATTCGCAAGCATTTCGAATGCAATGTTTCCCACGTTTTCGCTCATTTCGCGGTTCCGTTGAAGACGTTCTTCACCACCTGACACAGAAAAAGGAACGCAGTCGGTAGGGCTTTTTTGATTCTTTTCCTTCAAAGGGAGTTAGTTTTCTAGTGAGTTCCTCTTATGGCATGCACTAGACAACCAGAACTGCTACAGCAGAGAGTCATTTTTGTTGTCAGCTGTAGTTGCATTATCACCAACGCAGAGCAATTCCATTGGCGTCGCATCAAAACGAATACCTGCCGAAACCCGGGATCGAACCAGGGACCTTTAGATCTTCAGTCTAACGCTCTCCCAACTGAGCTATTTCGGCTGACATTGAACGTTGCTGTTTGCATGTGTTCGTTCAGCTCTGCCTCGTTGCCAATTTCACAGTCACCTTCGTCTGATAAGACACAGGGACGCTGAAAGGCGAGCAGCCGATGCAGTGAAGTCCCACACACATTTCTTCTGCTTCCATCATCGTAACAAGCAAACATGTCGACTCGACTCGTGTAATATTCACTTCGCTGACTTCACGTGACGCCGCGCTGACGCTAGAAAACCCGTGCTATGTCGATGTCAGGGGCAACTCGTGTGCAGAGAACGAGACACAAGAAGGAGTGAGCCTCTCCACCGTATGAGAGGCAGTATCTAGCAGATACACACGGTAAAACATTCGACTTGCGTTAGCTCGTAAATTGCTACACGTCATCGTCTGCAAGCTAAAAAGGACACATCTGCACTGCCCAGTGAGGCGACACTTGTACTAACACCCGGTGGGCGGCTGTGAGACGAGGAGATGAGCTGCGGCTTCTGGGCGCGACTGTAACGCTGCGCCCTGGATCAAATAACTGGTGACCCATGTGTTTAGTAGTGACGCAACTGCTAGGATGCACCTGAACGTCCATCTTTTGAGAGAGAGAAAATTTTCGCAGTCGGCAGGACTCGAACCTACGCTCCCAGAGGGAATCTGATTTCAAGTCAGACGCCTTAACCACTCGGCCACGACTGCCGGTGGCAGAAGCGACTCCCGACAAGTGAAACGGCCATCTTTAGAAGCAATCTGATGGCAGAAAGCGGCGTGGCCTCACTCTTTCCTGTAGGGTTTCCATTAGCCGTTACGAAAGTGTATTAATTTTCGCCCAGACAGGGACTTGAACCCAGGACCCTTTGGTTGAAAACCTAACGCTCTACCGACTCAGCTATGCGGGCCCACGCACGAGCATTATCGTACAGCTGCGTGGTGAGCGAGTGATTCGCATGTTGTAATTACTGGCTTATGGCTCCAATGGCGACTTCACCGACTTCCCACTGACGCACCGCTGACGCTAGTTTTCTGTCGTCTTAAAACGATGGACATACCTCCAAGCAGCTGCGAGATCTTAAGAAAAGAAACGCTGCACCACTGCCTTCGCCGCACTCGAATGATTCAATTGCGATTCTTAAAAAGAATTGAATGTTCGCTCTGTCCAACACTTTCGAGCACATCTGTGTACTCACGATCTCAGCGACGGCTTTCTGCAGTCCCAGCGTCAGTGCGAGGTGAACCGATGGCCACAGTAAGCAGCGGTCGTCGCGAAACTCAGTATTCTTAAACGGAAACTTTCGTCTTGTTGAGAATGGCGTCACTGGTTTGCACCCGCATTCGCCCACGCATGTCACATGTGTGCGAAAATTTTTGCTCCTCTCTTTACGCAAAATCGCACGCAGCCGGTAGGATTCGAACCTACGCTCCCATAGGGAATCTGATTTCGAGTCAGACGCCTTAACCACTCGGCCACGACTGCCGGTAGCGCGGCGTTGTCCCGACACATGCAAATGCTACCGTTTGAAGCACTGTGGTGTCAGAAAACGGCGTAGCTGCATTATTTTCCGTAGCGTTTCCACCGCTACCAGACGAATCGCTACCAAAGTTTTAAAATTTCCGCCCGGACAGGGACTTGAACCCTGGACCCTTAGGTTAAAAGCCTAATGCTCTACCGACTGAGCTATCCGGGCTCGGACGACGGTGTGAGACCTCCCACGATGCACAACTGTACATTGACTCATGTCCTTTACTGTTGTGCAATCGTTGCATGGGGCCGTTACTAATAAAACGTCGCCTAAATGCTGTCTGCAAACTTATCGCGCTAAGCTCGTAACACACTATCGAAGACTGCTGGCACACGATGCAACAACAAATTGCACCAGTTGTTACGTCTCATACGTTGGAGCAGAGAATTGACGTGTTTTGTCGACACTCACTGGGCAATTGGAAAATTCGCAAGCATTTCGAATGCAATGTTTCCCACGTTTTCGCTCATTTCGCGGTTCCGTTGAAGACGTTCTTCACCACCTGACACAGAAAAAGGAACGCAGTCGGTAGGGCTTTTTTGATTCTTTTCCTTCAAAGGGAGTTAGTTTTCTAGTGAGTTCCTCTTATGGCATGCACTAGACAACCAGAACTGCTACAGCAGAGAGTCATTTTTGTTGTCAGCTGTAGTTGCATTATCACCAACGCAGAGCAATTCCATTGGCGTCGCATCAAAACGAATACCTGCCGAAACCCGGGATCGAACCAGGGACCTTTAGATCTTCAGTCTAACGCTCTCCCAACTGAGCTATTTCGGCTGACATTGAACGTTGCTGTTTGCATGTGTTCGTTCAGCTCTGCCTCGTTGCCAATTTCACAGTCACCTTCGTCTGATAAGACACAGGGACGCTGAAAGGCGAGCAGCCGATGCAGTGAAGTCCCACACACATTTCTTCTGCTTCCATCATCGTAACAAGCAAACATGTCGACTCGACTCGTGTAATATTCACTTCGCTGACTTCACGTGACGCCGCGCTGACGCTAGAAAACCCGTGCTATGTCGATGTCAGGGGCAACTCGTGTGCAGAGAACGAGACACAAGAAGGAGTGAGCCTCTCCACCGTATGAGAGGCAGTATCTAGCAGATACACACGGTAAAACATTCGACTTGCGTTAGCTCGTAAATTGCTACACGTCATCGTCTGCAAGCTAAAAAGGACACATCTGCACTGCCCAGTGAGGCGACACTTGTACTAACACCCGGTGGGCGGCTGTGAGACGAGGAGATGAGCTGCGGCTTCTGGGCGCGACTGTAACGCTGCGCCCTGGATCAAATAACTGGTGACCCATGTGTTTAGTAGTGACGCAACTGCTAGGATGCACCTGAACGTCCATCTTTTGAGAGAGAGAAAATTTTCGCAGTCGGCAGGACTCGAACCTACGCTCCCAGAGGGAATCTGATTTCAAGTCAGACGCCTTAACCACTCGGCCACGACTGCCGGTGGCAGAAGCGACTCCCGACAAGTGAAACGGCCATCTTTAGAAGCAATCTGATGGCAGAAAGCGGCGTGGCCTCACTCTTTCCTGTAGGGTTTCCATTAGCCGTTACGAAAGTGTATTAATTTTCGCCCAGACAGGGACTTGAACCCAGGACCCTTTGGTTGAAAACCTAACGCTCTACCGACTCAGCTATGCGGGCCCACGCACGAGCATTATCGTACAGCTGCGTGGTGAGCGAGTGATTCGCATGTTGTAATTACTGGCTTATGGCTCCAATGGCGACTTCACCGACTTCCCACTGACGCACCGCTGACGCTAGTTTTCTGTCGTCTTAAAACGATGGACATACCTCCAAGCAGCTGCGAGATCTTAAGAAAAGAAACGCTGCACCACTGCCTTCGCCGCACTCGAATGATTCAATTGCGATTCTTAAAAAGAATTGAATGTTCGCTCTGTCCAACACTTTCGAGCACATCTGTGTACTCACGATCTCAGCGACGGCTTTCTGCAGTCCCAGCGTCAGTGCGAGGTGAACCGATGGCCACAGTAAGCAGCGGTCGTCGCGAAACTCAGTATTCTTAAACGGAAACTTTCGTCTTGTTGAGAATGGCGTCACTGGTTTGCACCCGCATTCGCCCACGCATGTCACATGTGTGCGAAAATTTTTGCTCCTCTCTTTACGCAAAATCGCACGCAGCCGGTAGGATTCGAACCTACGCTCCCATAGGGAATCTGATTTCGAGTCAGACGCCTTAACCACTCGGCCACGACTGCCGGTAGCGCGGCGTTGTCCCGACACATGCAAATGCTACCGTTTGAAGCACTGTGGTGTCAGAAAACGGCGTAGCTGCATTATTTTCCGTAGCGTTTCCACCGCTACCAGACGAATCGCTACCAAAGTTTTAAAATTTCCGCCCGGACAGGGACTTGAACCCTGGACCCTTAGGTTAAAAGCCTAATGCTCTACCGACTGAGCTATCCGGGCTCGGACGACGGTGTGAGACCTCCCACGATGCACAACTGTACATTGACTCATGTCCTTTACTGTTGTGCAATCGTTGCATGGGGCCGTTACTAATAAAACGTCGCCTAAATGCTGTCTGCAAACTTATCGCGCTAAGCTCGTAACACACTATCGAAGACTGCTGGCACACGATGCAACAACAAATTGCACCAGTTGTTACGTCTCATACGTTGGAGCAGAGAATTGACGTGTTTTGTCGACACTCACTGGGCAATTGGAAAATTCGCAAGCATTTCGAATGCAATGTTTCCCACGTTTTCGCTCATTTCGCGGTTCCGTTGAAGACGTTCTTCACCACCTGACACAGAAAAAGGAACGCAGTCGGTAGGGCTTTTTTGATTCTTTTCCTTCAAAGGGAGTTAGTTTTCTAGTGAGTTCCTCTTATGGCATGCACTAGACAACCAGAACTGCTACAGCAGAGAGTCATTTTTGTTGTCAGCTGTAGTTGCATTATCACCAACGCAGAGCAATTCCATTGGCGTCGCATCAAAACGAATACCTGCCGAAACCCGGGATCGAACCAGGGACCTTTAGATCTTCAGTCTAACGCTCTCCCAACTGAGCTATTTCGGCTGACATTGAACGTTGCTGTTTGCATGTGTTCGTTCAGCTCTGCCTCGTTGCCAATTTCACAGTCACCTTCGTCTGATAAGACACAGGGACGCTGAAAGGCGAGCAGCCGATGCAGTGAAGTCCCACACACATTTCTTCTGCTTCCATCATCGTAACAAGCAAACATGTCGACTCGACTCGTGTAATATTCACTTCGCTGACTTCACGTGACGCCGCGCTGACGCTAGAAAACCCGTGCTATGTCGATGTCAGGGGCAACTCGTGTGCAGAGAACGAGACACAAGAAGGAGTGAGCCTCTCCACCGTATGAGAGGCAGTATCTAGCAGATACACACGGTAAAACATTCGACTTGCGTTAGCTCGTAAATTGCTACACGTCATCGTCTGCAAGCTAAAAAGGACACATCTGCACTGCCCAGTGAGGCGACACTTGTACTAACACCCGGTGGGCGGCTGTGAGACGAGGAGATGAGCTGCGGCTTCTGGGCGCGACTGTAACGCTGCGCCCTGGATCAAATAACTGGTGACCCATGTGTTTAGTAGTGACGCAACTGCTAGGATGCACCTGAACGTCCATCTTTTGAGAGAGAGAAAATTTTCGCAGTCGGCAGGACTCGAACCTACGCTCCCAGAGGGAATCTGATTTCAAGTCAGACGCCTTAACCACTCGGCCACGACTGCCGGTGGCAGAAGCGACTCCCGACAAGTGAAACGGCCATCTTTAGAAGCAATCTGATGGCAGAAAGCGGCGTGGCCTCACTCTTTCCTGTAGGGTTTCCATTAGCCGTTACGAAAGTGTATTAATTTTCGCCCAGACAGGGACTTGAACCCAGGACCCTTTGGTTGAAAACCTAACGCTCTACCGACTCAGCTATGCGGGCCCACGCACGAGCATTATCGTACAGCTGCGTGGTGAGCGAGTGATTCGCATGTTGTAATTACTGGCTTATGGCTCCAATGGCGACTTCACCGACTTCCCACTGACGCACCGCTGACGCTAGTTTTCTGTCGTCTTAAAACGATGGACATACCTCCAAGCAGCTGCGAGATCTTAAGAAAAGAAACGCTGCACCACTGCCTTCGCCGCACTCGAATGATTCAATTGCGATTCTTAAAAAGAATTGAATGTTCGCTCTGTCCAACACTTTCGAGCACATCTGTGTACTCACGATCTCAGCGACGGCTTTCTGCAGTCCCAGCGTCAGTGCGAGGTGAACCGATGGCCACAGTAAGCAGCGGTCGTCGCGAAACTCAGTATTCTTAAACGGAAACTTTCGTCTTGTTGAGAATGGCGTCACTGGTTTGCACCCGCATTCGCCCACGCATGTCACATGTGTGCGAAAATTTTTGCTCCTCTCTTTACGCAAAATCGCACGCAGCCGGTAGGATTCGAACCTACGCTCCCATAGGGAATCTGATTTCGAGTCAGACGCCTTAACCACTCGGCCACGACTGCCGGTAGCGCGGCGTTGTCCCGACACATGCAAATGCTACCGTTTGAAGCACTGTGGTGTCAGAAAACGGCGTAGCTGCATTATTTTCCGTAGCGTTTCCACCGCTACCAGACGAATCGCTACCAAAGTTTTAAAATTTCCGCCCGGACAGGGACTTGAACCCTGGACCCTTAGGTTAAAAGCCTAATGCTCTACCGACTGAGCTATCCGGGCTCGGACGACGGTGTGAGACCTCCCACGATGCACAACTGTACATTGACTCATGTCCTTTACTGTTGTGCAATCGTTGCATGGGGCCGTTACTAATAAAACGTCGCCTAAATGCTGTCTGCAAACTTATCGCGCTAAGCTCGTAACACACTATCGAAGACTGCTGGCACACGATGCAACAACAAATTGCACCAGTTGTTACGTCTCATACGTTGGAGCAGAGAATTGACGTGTTTTGTCGACACTCACTGGGCAATTGGAAAATTCGCAAGCATTTCGAATGCAATGTTTCCCACGTTTTCGCTCATTTCGCGGTTCCGTTGAAGACGTTCTTCACCACCTGACACAGAAAAAGGAACGCAGTCGGTAGGGCTTTTTTGATTCTTTTCCTTCAAAGGGAGTTAGTTTTCTAGTGAGTTCCTCTTATGGCATGCACTAGACAACCAGAACTGCTACAGCAGAGAGTCATTTTTGTTGTCAGCTGTAGTTGCATTATCACCAACGCAGAGCAATTCCATTGGCGTCGCATCAAAACGAATACCTGCCGAAACCCGGGATCGAACCAGGGACCTTTAGATCTTCAGTCTAACGCTCTCCCAACTGAGCTATTTCGGCTGACATTGAACGTTGCTGTTTGCATGTGTTCGTTCAGCTCTGCCTCGTTGCCAATTTCACAGTCACCTTCGTCTGATAAGACACAGGGACGCTGAAAGGCGAGCAGCCGATGCAGTGAAGTCCCACACACATTTCTTCTGCTTCCATCATCGTAACAAGCAAACATGTCGACTCGACTCGTGTAATATTCACTTCGCTGACTTCACGTGACGCCGCGCTGACGCTAGAAAACCCGTGCTATGTCGATGTCAGGGGCAACTCGTGTGCAGAGAACGAGACACAAGAAGGAGTGAGCCTCTCCACCGTATGAGAGGCAGTATCTAGCAGATACACACGGTAAAACATTCGACTTGCGTTAGCTCGTAAATTGCTACACGTCATCGTCTGCAAGCTAAAAAGGACACATCTGCACTGCCCAGTGAGGCGACACTTGTACTAACACCCGGTGGGCGGCTGTGAGACGAGGAGATGAGCTGCGGCTTCTGGGCGCGACTGTAACGCTGCGCCCTGGATCAAATAACTGGTGACCCATGTGTTTAGTAGTGACGCAACTGCTAGGATGCACCTGAACGTCCATCTTTTGAGAGAGAGAAAATTTTCGCAGTCGGCAGGACTCGAACCTACGCTCCCAGAGGGAATCTGATTTCAAGTCAGACGCCTTAACCACTCGGCCACGACTGCCGGTGGCAGAAGCGACTCCCGACAAGTGAAACGGCCATCTTTAGAAGCAATCTGATGGCAGAAAGCGGCGTGGCCTCACTCTTTCCTGTAGGGTTTCCATTAGCCGTTACGAAAGTGTATTAATTTTCGCCCAGACAGGGACTTGAACCCAGGACCCTTTGGTTGAAAACCTAACGCTCTACCGACTCAGCTATGCGGGCCCACGCACGAGCATTATCGTACAGCTGCGTGGTGAGCGAGTGATTCGCATGTTGTAATTACTGGCTTATGGCTCCAATGGCGACTTCACCGACTTCCCACTGACGCACCGCTGACGCTAGTTTTCTGTCGTCTTAAAACGATGGACATACCTCCAAGCAGCTGCGAGATCTTAAGAAAAGAAACGCTGCACCACTGCCTTCGCCGCACTCGAATGATTCAATTGCGATTCTTAAAAAGAATTGAATGTTCGCTCTGTCCAACACTTTCGAGCACATCTGTGTACTCACGATCTCAGCGACGGCTTTCTGCAGTCCCAGCGTCAGTGCGAGGTGAACCGATGGCCACAGTAAGCAGCGGTCGTCGCGAAACTCAGTATTCTTAAACGGAAACTTTCGTCTTGTTGAGAATGGCGTCACTGGTTTGCACCCGCATTCGCCCACGCATGTCACATGTGTGCGAAAATTTTTGCTCCTCTCTTTACGCAAAATCGCACGCAGCCGGTAGGATTCGAACCTACGCTCCCATAGGGAATCTGATTTCGAGTCAGACGCCTTAACCACTCGGCCACGACTGCCGGTAGCGCGGCGTTGTCCCGACACATGCAAATGCTACCGTTTGAAGCACTGTGGTGTCAGAAAACGGCGTAGCTGCATTATTTTCCGTAGCGTTTCCACCGCTACCAGACGAATCGCTACCAAAGTTTTAAAATTTCCGCCCGGACAGGGACTTGAACCCTGGACCCTTAGGTTAAAAGCCTAATGCTCTACCGACTGAGCTATCCGGGCTCGGACGACGGTGTGAGACCTCCCACGATGCACAACTGTACATTGACTCATGTCCTTTACTGTTGTGCAATCGTTGCATGGGGCCGTTACTAATAAAACGTCGCCTAAATGCTGTCTGCAAACTTATCGCGCTAAGCTCGTAACACACTATCGAAGACTGCTGGCACACGATGCAACAACAAATTGCACCAGTTGTTACGTCTCATACGTTGGAGCAGAGAATTGACGTGTTTTGTCGACACTCACTGGGCAATTGGAAAATTCGCAAGCATTTCGAATGCAATGTTTCCCACGTTTTCGCTCATTTCGCGGTTCCGTTGAAGACGTTCTTCACCACCTGACACAGAAAAAGGAACGCAGTCGGTAGGGCTTTTTTGATTCTTTTCCTTCAAAGGGAGTTAGTTTTCTAGTGAGTTCCTCTTATGGCATGCACTAGACAACCAGAACTGCTACAGCAGAGAGTCATTTTTGTTGTCAGCTGTAGTTGCATTATCACCAACGCAGAGCAATTCCATTGGCGTCGCATCAAAACGAATACCTGCCGAAACCCGGGATCGAACCAGGGACCTTTAGATCTTCAGTCTAACGCTCTCCCAACTGAGCTATTTCGGCTGACATTGAACGTTGCTGTTTGCATGTGTTCGTTCAGCTCTGCCTCGTTGCCAATTTCACAGTCACCTTCGTCTGATAAGACACAGGGACGCTGAAAGGCGAGCAGCCGATGCAGTGAAGTCCCACACACATTTCTTCTGCTTCCATCATCGTAACAAGCAAACATGTCGACTCGACTCGTGTAATATTCACTTCGCTGACTTCACGTGACGCCGCGCTGACGCTAGAAAACCCGTGCTATGTCGATGTCAGGGGCAACTCGTGTGCAGAGAACGAGACACAAGAAGGAGTGAGCCTCTCCACCGTATGAGAGGCAGTATCTAGCAGATACACACGGTAAAACATTCGACTTGCGTTAGCTCGTAAATTGCTACACGTCATCGTCTGCAAGCTAAAAAGGACACATCTGCACTGCCCAGTGAGGCGACACTTGTACTAACACCCGGTGGGCGGCTGTGAGACGAGGAGATGAGCTGCGGCTTCTGGGCGCGACTGTAACGCTGCGCCCTGGATCAAATAACTGGTGACCCATGTGTTTAGTAGTGACGCAACTGCTAGGATGCACCTGAACGTCCATCTTTTGAGAGAGAGAAAATTTTCGCAGTCGGCAGGACTCGAACCTACGCTCCCAGAGGGAATCTGATTTCAAGTCAGACGCCTTAACCACTCGGCCACGACTGCCGGTGGCAGAAGCGACTCCCGACAAGTGAAACGGCCATCTTTAGAAGCAATCTGATGGCAGAAAGCGGCGTGGCCTCACTCTTTCCTGTAGGGTTTCCATTAGCCGTTACGAAAGTGTATTAATTTTCGCCCAGACAGGGACTTGAACCCAGGACCCTTTGGTTGAAAACCTAACGCTCTACCGACTCAGCTATGCGGGCCCACGCACGAGCATTATCGTACAGCTGCGTGGTGAGCGAGTGATTCGCATGTTGTAATTACTGGCTTATGGCTCCAATGGCGACTTCACCGACTTCCCACTGACGCACCGCTGACGCTAGTTTTCTGTCGTCTTAAAACGATGGACATACCTCCAAGCAGCTGCGAGATCTTAAGAAAAGAAACGCTGCACCACTGCCTTCGCCGCACTCGAATGATTCAATTGCGATTCTTAAAAAGAATTGAATGTTCGCTCTGTCCAACACTTTCGAGCACATCTGTGTACTCACGATCTCAGCGACGGCTTTCTGCAGTCCCAGCGTCAGTGCGAGGTGAACCGATGGCCACAGTAAGCAGCGGTCGTCGCGAAACTCAGTATTCTTAAACGGAAACTTTCGTCTTGTTGAGAATGGCGTCACTGGTTTGCACCCGCATTCGCCCACGCATGTCACATGTGTGCGAAAATTTTTGCTCCTCTCTTTACGCAAAATCGCACGCAGCCGGTAGGATTCGAACCTACGCTCCCATAGGGAATCTGATTTCGAGTCAGACGCCTTAACCACTCGGCCACGACTGCCGGTAGCGCGGCGTTGTCCCGACACATGCAAATGCTACCGTTTGAAGCACTGTGGTGTCAGAAAACGGCGTAGCTGCATTATTTTCCGTAGCGTTTCCACCGCTACCAGACGAATCGCTACCAAAGTTTTAAAATTTCCGCCCGGACAGGGACTTGAACCCTGGACCCTTAGGTTAAAAGCCTAATGCTCTACCGACTGAGCTATCCGGGCTCGGACGACGGTGTGAGACCTCCCACGATGCACAACTGTACATTGACTCATGTCCTTTACTGTTGTGCAATCGTTGCATGGGGCCGTTACTAATAAAACGTCGCCTAAATGCTGTCTGCAAACTTATCGCGCTAAGCTCGTAACACACTATCGAAGACTGCTGGCACACGATGCAACAACAAATTGCACCAGTTGTTACGTCTCATACGTTGGAGCAGAGAATTGACGTGTTTTGTCGACACTCACTGGGCAATTGGAAAATTCGCAAGCATTTCGAATGCAATGTTTCCCACGTTTTCGCTCATTTCGCGGTTCCGTTGAAGACGTTCTTCACCACCTGACACAGAAAAAGGAACGCAGTCGGTAGGGCTTTTTTGATTCTTTTCCTTCAAAGGGAGTTAGTTTTCTAGTGAGTTCCTCTTATGGCATGCACTAGACAACCAGAACTGCTACAGCAGAGAGTCATTTTTGTTGTCAGCTGTAGTTGCATTATCACCAACGCAGAGCAATTCCATTGGCGTCGCATCAAAACGAATACCTGCCGAAACCCGGGATCGAACCAGGGACCTTTAGATCTTCAGTCTAACGCTCTCCCAACTGAGCTATTTCGGCTGACATTGAACGTTGCTGTTTGCATGTGTTCGTTCAGCTCTGCCTCGTTGCCAATTTCACAGTCACCTTCGTCTGATAAGACACAGGGACGCTGAAAGGCGAGCAGCCGATGCAGTGAAGTCCCACACACATTTCTTCTGCTTCCATCATCGTAACAAGCAAACATGTCGACTCGACTCGTGTAATATTCACTTCGCTGACTTCACGTGACGCCGCGCTGACGCTAGAAAACCCGTGCTATGTCGATGTCAGGGGCAACTCGTGTGCAGAGAACGAGACACAAGAAGGAGTGAGCCTCTCCACCGTATGAGAGGCAGTATCTAGCAGATACACACGGTAAAACATTCGACTTGCGTTAGCTCGTAAATTGCTACACGTCATCGTCTGCAAGCTAAAAAGGACACATCTGCACTGCCCAGTGAGGCGACACTTGTACTAACACCCGGTGGGCGGCTGTGAGACGAGGAGATGAGCTGCGGCTTCTGGGCGCGACTGTAACGCTGCGCCCTGGATCAAATAACTGGTGACCCATGTGTTTAGTAGTGACGCAACTGCTAGGATGCACCTGAACGTCCATCTTTTGAGAGAGAGAAAATTTTCGCAGTCGGCAGGACTCGAACCTACGCTCCCAGAGGGAATCTGATTTCAAGTCAGACGCCTTAACCACTCGGCCACGACTGCCGGTGGCAGAAGCGACTCCCGACAAGTGAAACGGCCATCTTTAGAAGCAATCTGATGGCAGAAAGCGGCGTGGCCTCACTCTTTCCTGTAGGGTTTCCATTAGCCGTTACGAAAGTGTATTAATTTTCGCCCAGACAGGGACTTGAACCCAGGACCCTTCGGTTGAAAACCTAACGCTCTACCGACTCAGCTATGCGGGCCCACGCACGAGCATTATCGTACAGCTGCGTGGTGAGCGAGTGATTCGCATGTTGTAATTACTGGCTTATGGCTCCAATGGCGACTTCACCGACTTCCCACTGACGCACCGCTGACGCTAGTTTTCTGTCGTCTTAAAACGATGGACATACCTCCAAGCAGCTGCGAGATCTTAAGAAAAGAAACGCTGCACCACTGCCTTCGCCGCACTCGAATGATTCAATTGCGATTCTTAAAAAGAATTGAATGTTCGCTCTGTCCAACACTTTCGAGCACATCTGTGTACTCACGATCTCAGCGACGGCTTTCTGCAGTCCCAGCGTCAGTGCGAGGTGAACCGATGGCCACAGTAAGCAGCGGTCGTCGCGAAACTCAGTATTCTTAAACGGAAACTTTCGTCTTGTTGAGAATGGCGTCACTGGTTTGCACCCGCATTCGCCCACGCATGTCACATGTGTGCGAAAATTTTTGCTCCTCTCTTTACGCAAAATCGCACGCAGCCGGTAGGATTCGAACCTACGCTCCCATAGGGAATCTGATTTCGAGTCAGACGCCTTAACCACTCGGCCACGACTGCCGGTAGCGCGGCGTTGTCCCGACACATGCAAATGCTACCGTTTGAAGCACTGTGGTGTCAGAAAACGGCGTAGCTGCATTATTTTCCGTAGCGTTTCCACCGCTACCAGACGAATCGCTACCAAAGTTTTAAAATTTCCGCCCGGACAGGGACTTGAACCCTGGACCCTTAGGTTAAAAGCCTAATGCTCTACCGACTGAGCTATCCGGGCTCGGACGACGGTGTGAGACCTCCCACGATGCACAACTGTACATTGACTCATGTCCTTTACTGTTGTGCAATCGTTGCATGGGGCCGTTACTAATAAAACGTCGCCTAAATGCTGTCTGCAAACTTATCGCGCTAAGCTCGTAACACACTATCGAAGACTGCTGGCACACGATGCAACAACAAATTGCACCAGTTGTTACGTCTCATACGTTGGAGCAGAGAATTGACGTGTTTTGTCGACACTCACTGGGCAATTGGAAAATTCGCAAGCATTTCGAATGCAATGTTTCCCACGTTTTCGCTCATTTCGCGGTTCCGTTGAAGACGTTCTTCACCACCTGACACAGAAAAAGGAACGCAGTCGGTAGGGCTTTTTTGATTCTTTTCCTTCAAAGGGAGTTAGTTTTCTAGTGAGTTCCTCTTATGGCATGCACTAGACAACCAGAACTGCTACAGCAGAGAGTCATTTTTGTTGTCAGCTGTAGTTGCATTATCACCAACGCAGAGCAATTCCATTGGCGTCGCATCAAAACGAATACCTGCCGAAACCCGGGATCGAACCAGGGACCTTTAGATCTTCAGTCTAACGCTCTCCCAACTGAGCTATTTCGGCTGACATTGAACGTTGCTGTTTGCATGTGTTCGTTCAGCTCTGCCTCGTTGCCAATTTCACAGTCACCTTCGTCTGATAAGACACAGGGACGCTGAAAGGCGAGCAGCCGATGCAGTGAAGTCCCACACACATTTCTTCTGCTTCCATCATCGTAACAAGCAAACATGTCGACTCGACTCGTGTAATATTCACTTCGCTGACTTCACGTGACGCCGCGCTGACGCTAGAAAACCCGTGCTATGTCGATGTCAGGGGCAACTCGTGTGCAGAGAACGAGACACAAGAAGGAGTGAGCCTCTCCACCGTATGAGAGGCAGTATCTAGCAGATACACACGGTAAAACATTCGACTTGCGTTAGCTCGTAAATTGCTACACGTCATCGTCTGCAAGCTAAAAAGGACACATCTGCACTGCCCAGTGAGGCGACACTTGTACTAACACCCGGTGGGCGGCTGTGAGACGAGGAGATGAGCTGCGGCTTCTGGGCGCGACTGTAACGCTGCGCCCTGGATCAAATAACTGGTGACCCATGTGTTTAGTAGTGACGCAACTGCTAGGATGCACCTGAACGTCCATCTTTTGAGAGAGAGAAAATTTTCGCAGTCGGCAGGACTCGAACCTACGCTCCCAGAGGGAATCTGATTTCAAGTCAGACGCCTTAACCACTCGGCCACGACTGCCGGTGGCAGAAGCGACTCCCGACAAGTGAAACGGCCATCTTTAGAAGCAATCTGATGGCAGAAAGCGGCGTGGCCTCACTCTTTCCTGTAGGGTTTCCATTAGCCGTTACGAAAGTGTATTAATTTTCGCCCAGACAGGGACTTGAACCCAGGACCCTTCGGTTGAAAACCTAACGCTCTACCGACTCAGCTATGCGGGCCCACGCACGAGCATTATCGTACAGCTGCGTGGTGAGCGAGTGATTCGCATGTTGTAATTACTGGCTTATGGCTCCAATGGCGACTTCACCGACTTCCCACTGACGCACCGCTGACGCTAGTTTTCTGTCGTCTTAAAACGATGGACATACCTCCAAGCAGCTGCGAGATCTTAAGAAAAGAAACGCTGCACCACTGCCTTCGCCGCACTCGAATGATTCAATTGCGATTCTTAAAAAGAATTGAATGTTCGCTCTGTCCAACACTTTCGAGCACATCTGTGTACTCACGATCTCAGCGACGGCTTTCTGCAGTCCCAGCGTCAGTGCGAGGTGAACCGATGGCCACAGTAAGCAGCGGTCGTCGCGAAACTCAGTATTCTTAAACGGAAACTTTCGTCTTGTTGAGAATGGCGTCACTGGTTTGCACCCGCATTCGCCCACGCATGTCACATGTGTGCGAAAATTTTTGCTCCTCTCTTTACGCAAAATCGCACGCAGCCGGTAGGATTCGAACCTACGCTCCCATAGGGAATCTGATTTCGAGTCAGACGCCTTAACCACTCGGCCACGACTGCCGGTAGCGCGGCGTTGTCCCGACACATGCAAATGCTACCGTTTGAAGCACTGTGGTGTCAGAAAACGGCGTAGCTGCATTATTTTCCGTAGCGTTTCCACCGCTACCAGACGAATCGCTACCAAAGTTTTAAAATTTCCGCCCGGACAGGGACTTGAACCCTGGACCCTTAGGTTAAAAGCCTAATGCTCTACCGACTGAGCTATCCGGGCTCGGACGACGGTGTGAGACCTCCCACGATGCACAACTGTACATTGACTCATGTCCTTTACTGTTGTGCAATCGTTGCATGGGGCCGTTACTAATAAAACGTCGCCTAAATGCTGTCTGCAAACTTATCGCGCTAAGCTCGTAACACACTATCGAAGACTGCTGGCACACGATGCAACAACAAATTGCACCAGTTGTTACGTCTCATACGTTGGAGCAGAGAATTGACGTGTTTTGTCGACACTCACTGGGCAATTGGAAAATTCGCAAGCATTTCGAATGCAATGTTTCCCACGTTTTCGCTCATTTCGCGGTTCCGTTGAAGACGTTCTTCACCACCTGACACAGAAAAAGGAACGCAGTCGGTAGGGCTTTTTTGATTCTTTTCCTTCAAAGGGAGTTAGTTTTCTAGTGAGTTCCTCTTATGGCATGCACTAGACAACCAGAACTGCTACAGCAGAGAGTCATTTTTGTTGTCAGCTGTAGTTGCATTATCACCAACGCAGAGCAATTCCATTGGCGTCGCATCAAAACGAATACCTGCCGAAACCCGGGATCGAACCAGGGACCTTTAGATCTTCAGTCTAACGCTCTCCCAACTGAGCTATTTCGGCTGACATTGAACGTTGCTGTTTGCATGTGTTCGTTCAGCTCTGCCTCGTTGCCAATTTCACAGTCACCTTCGTCTGATAAGACACAGGGACGCTGAAAGGCGAGCAGCCGATGCAGTGAAGTCCCACACACATTTCTTCTGCTTCCATCATCGTAACAAGCAAACATGTCGACTCGACTCGTGTAATATTCACTTCGCTGACTTCACGTGACGCCGCGCTGACGCTAGAAAACCCGTGCTATGTCGATGTCAGGGGCAACTCGTGTGCAGAGAACGAGACACAAGAAGGAGTGAGCCTCTCCACCGTATGAGAGGCAGTATCTAGCAGATACACACGGTAAAACATTCGACTTGCGTTAGCTCGTAAATTGCTACACGTCATCGTCTGCAAGCTAAAAAGGACACATCTGCACTGCCCAGTGAGGCGACACTTGTACTAACACCCGGTGGGCGGCTGTGAGACGAGGAGATGAGCTGCGGCTTCTGGGCGCGACTGTAACGCTGCGCCCTGGATCAAATAACTGGTGACCCATGTGTTTAGTAGTGACGCAACTGCTAGGATGCACCTGAACGTCCATCTTTTGAGAGAGAGAAAATTTTCGCAGTCGGCAGGACTCGAACCTACGCTCCCAGAGGGAATCTGATTTCAAGTCAGACGCCTTAACCACTCGGCCACGACTGCCGGTGGCAGAAGCGACTCCCGACAAGTGAAACGGCCATCTTTAGAAGCAATCTGATGGCAGAAAGCGGCGTGGCCTCACTCTTTCCTGTAGGGTTTCCATTAGCCGTTACGAAAGTGTATTAATTTTCGCCCAGACAGGGACTTGAACCCAGGACCCTTTGGTTGAAAACCTAACGCTCTACCGACTCAGCTATGCGGGCCCACGCACGAGCATTATCGTACAGCTGCGTGGTGAGCGAGTGATTCGCATGTTGTAATTACTGGCTTATGGCTCCAATGGCGACTTCACCGACTTCCCACTGACGCACCGCTGACGCTAGTTTTCTGTCGTCTTAAAACGATGGACATACCTCCAAGCAGCTGCGAGATCTTAAGAAAAGAAACGCTGCACCACTGCCTTCGCCGCACTCGAATGATTCAATTGCGATTCTTAAAAAGAATTGAATGTTCGCTCTGTCCAACACTTTCGAGCACATCTGTGTACTCACGATCTCAGCGACGGCTTTCTGCAGTCCCAGCGTCAGTGCGAGGTGAACCGATGGCCACAGTAAGCAGCGGTCGTCGCGAAACTCAGTATTCTTAAACGGAAACTTTCGTCTTGTTGAGAATGGCGTCACTGGTTTGCACCCGCATTCGCCCACGCATGTCACATGTGTGCGAAAATTTTTGGTCCTCTCTTTACGCAAAATCGCACGCAGCCGGTAGGATTCGAACCTACGCTCCCATAGGGAATCTGATTTCGAGTCAGACGCCTTAACCACTCGGCCACGACTGCCGGTAGCGCGGCGTTGTCCCGACACATGCAAATGCTACCGTTTGAAGCACTGTGGTGTCAGAAAACGGCGTAGCTGCATTATTTTCCGTAGCGTTTCCACCGCTACCAGACGAATCGCTACCAAAGTTTTAAAATTTCCGCCCGGACAGGGACTTGAACCCTGGACCCTTAGGTTAAAAGCCTAATGCTCTACCGACTGAGCTATCCGGGCTCGGACGACGGTGTGAGACCTCCCACGATGCACAACTGTACATTGACTCATGTCCTTTACTGTTGTGCAATCGTTGCATGGGGCCGTTACTAATAAAACGTCGCCTAAATGCTGTCTGCAAACTTATCGCGCTAAGCTCGTAACACACTATCGAAGACTGCTGGCACACGATGCAACAACAAATTGCACCAGTTGTTACGTCTCATACGTTGGAGCAGAGAATTGACGTGTTTTGTCGACACTCACTGGGCAATTGGAAAATTCGCAAGCATTTCGAATGCAATGTTTCCCACGTTTTCGCTCATTTCGCGGTTCCGTTGAAGACGTTCTTCACCACCTGACACAGAAAAAGGAACGCAGTCGGTAGGGCTTTTTTGATTCTTTTCCTTCAAAGGGAGTTAGTTTTCTAGTGAGTTCCTCTTATGGCATGCACTAGACAACCAGAACTGCTACAGCAGAGAGTCATTTTTGTTGTCAGCTGTAGTTGCATTATCACCAACGCAGAGCAATTCCATTGGCGTCGCATCAAAACGAATACCTGCCGAAACCCGGGATCGAACCAGGGACCTTTAGATCTTCAGTCTAACGCTCTCCCAACTGAGCTATTTCGGCTGACATTGAACGTTGCTGTTTGCATGTGTTCGTTCAGCTCTGCCTCGTTGCCAATTTCACAGTCACCTTCGTCTGATAAGACACAGGGACGCTGAAAGGCGAGCAGCCGATGCAGTGAAGTCCCACACACATTTCTTCTGCTTCCATCATCGTAACAAGCAAACATGTCGACTCGACTCGTGTAATATTCACTTCGCTGACTTCACGTGACGCCGCGCTGACGCTAGAAAACCCGTGCTATGTCGATGTCAGGGGCAACTCGTGTGCAGAGAACGAGACACAAGAAGGAGTGAGCCTCTCCACCGTATGAGAGGCAGTATCTAGCAGATACACACGGTAAAACATTCGACTTGCGTTAGCTCGTAAATTGCTACACGTCATCGTCTGCAAGCTAAAAAGGACACATCTGCACTGCCCAGTGAGGCGACACTTGTACTAACACCCGGTGGGCGGCTGTGAGACGAGGAGATGAGCTGCGGCTTCTGGGCGCGACTGTAACGCTGCGCCCTGGATCAAATAACTGGTGACCCATGTGTTTAGTAGTGACGCAACTGCTAGGATGCACCTGAACGTCCATCTTTTGAGAGAGAGAAAATTTTCGCAGTCGGCAGGACTCGAACCTACGCTCCCAGAGGGAATCTGATTTCAAGTCAGACGCCTTAACCACTCGGCCACGACTGCCGGTGGCAGAAGCGACTCCCGACAAGTGAAACGGCCATCTTTAGAAGCAATCTGATGGCAGAAAGCGGCGTGGCCTCACTCTTTCCTGTAGGGTTTCCATTAGCCGTTACGAAAGTGTATTAATTTTCGCCCAGACAGGGACTTGAACCCAGGACCCTTTGGTTGAAAACCTAACGCTCTACCGACTCAGCTATGCGGGCCCACGCACGAGCATTATCGTACAGCTGCGTGGTGAGCGAGTGATTCGCATGTTGTAATTACTGGCTTATGGCTCCAATGGCGACTTCACCGACTTCCCACTGACGCACCGCTGACGCTAGTTTTCTGTCGTCTTAAAACGATGGACATACCTCCAAGCAGCTGCGAGATCTTAAGAAAAGAAACGCTGCACCACTGCCTTCGCCGCACTCGAATGATTCAATTGCGATTCTTAAAAAGAATTGAATGTTCGCTCTGTCCAACACTTTCGAGCACATCTGTGTACTCACGATCTCAGCGACGGCTTTCTGCAGTCCCAGCGTCAGTGCGAGGTGAACCGATGGCCACAGTAAGCAGCGGTCGTCGCGAAACTCAGTATTCTTAAACGGAAACTTTCGTCTTGTTGAGAATGGCGTCACTGGTTTGCACCCGCATTCGCCCACGCATGTCACATGTGTGCGAAAATTTTTGGTCCTCTCTTTACGCAAAATCGCACGCAGCCGGTAGGATTCGAACCTACGCTCCCATAGGGAATCTGATTTCGAGTCAGACGCCTTAACCACTCGGCCACGACTGCCGGTAGCGCGGCGTTGTCCCGACACATGCAAATGCTACCGTTTGAAGCACTGTGGTGTCAGAAAACGGCGTAGCTGCATTATTTTCCGTAGCGTTTCCACCGCTACCAGACGAATCGCTACCAAAGTTTTAAAATTTCCGCCCGGACAGGGACTTGAACCCTGGACCCTTAGGTTAAAAGCCTAATGCTCTACCGACTGAGCTATCCGGGCTCGGACGACGGTGTGAGACCTCCCACGATGCACAACTGTACATTGACTCATGTCCTTTACTGTTGTGCAATCGTTGCATGGGGCCGTTACTAATAAAACGTCGCCTAAATGCTGTCTGCAAACTTATCGCGCTAAGCTCGTAACACACTATCGAAGACTGCTGGCACACGATGCAACAACAAATTGCACCAGTTGTTACGTCTCATACGTTGGAGCAGAGAATTGACGTGTTTTGTCGACACTCACTGGGCAATTGGAAAATTCGCAAGCATTTCGAATGCAATGTTTCCCACGTTTTCGCTCATTTCGCGGTTCCGTTGAAGACGTTCTTCACCACCTGACACAGAAAAAGGAACGCAGTCGGTAGGGCTTTTTTGATTCTTTTCCTTCAAAGGGAGTTAGTTTTCTAGTGAGTTCCTCTTATGGCATGCACTAGACAACCAGAACTGCTACAGCAGAGAGTCATTTTTGTTGTCAGCTGTAGTTGCATTATCACCAACGCAGAGCAATTCCATTGGCGTCGCATCAAAACGAATACCTGCCGAAACCCGGGATCGAACCAGGGACCTTTAGATCTTCAGTCTAACGCTCTCCCAACTGAGCTATTTCGGCTGACATTGAACGTTGCTGTTTGCATGTGTTCGTTCAGCTCTGCCTCGTTGCCAATTTCACAGTCACCTTCGTCTGATAAGACACAGGGACGCTGAAAGGCGAGCAGCCGATACAGTGAAGTCCCACACACATTTCTTCTGCTTCCATCATCGTAACAAGCAAACATGTCGACTCGACTCGTGTAATATTCACTTCGCTGACTTCACGTGACGCCGCGCTGACGCTAGAAAACCCGTGCTATGTCGATGTCAGGGGCAACTCGTGTGCAGAGAACGAGACACAAGAAGGAGTGAGCCTCTCCACCGTATGAGAGGCAGTATCTAGCAGATACACACGGTAAAACATTCGACTTGCGTTAGCTCGTAAATTGCTACACGTCATCGTCTGCAAGCTAAAAAGGACACATCTGCACTGCCCAGTGAGGCGACACTTGTACTAACACCCGGTGGGCGGCTGTGAGACGAGGAGATGAGCTGCGGCTTCTGGGCGCGACTGTAACGCTGCGCCCTGGATCAAATAACTGGTGACCCATGTGTTTAGTAGTGACGCAACTGCTAGGATGCACCTGAACGTCCATCTTTTGAGAGAGAGAAAATTTTCGCAGTCGGCAGGACTCGAACCTACGCTCCCAGAGGGAATCTGATTTCAAGTCAGACGCCTTAACCACTCGGCCACGACTGCCGGTGGCAGAAGCGACTCCCGACAAGTGAAACGGCCATCTTTAGAAGCAATCTGATGGCAGAAAGCGGCGTGGCCTCACTCTTTCCTGTAGGGTTTCCATTAGCCGTTACGAAAGTGTATTAATTTTCGCCCAGACAGGGACTTGAACCCAGGACCCTTTGGTTGAAAACCTAACGCTCTACCGACTCAGCTATGCGGGCCCACGCACGAGCATTATCGTACAGCTGCGTGGTGAGCGAGTGATTCGCATGTTGTAATTACTGGCTTATGGCTCCAATGGCGACTTCACCGACTTCCCACTGACGCACCGCTGACGCTAGTTTTCTGTCGTCTTAAAACGATGGACATACCTCCAAGCAGCTGCGAGATCTTAAGAAAAGAAACGCTGCACCACTGCCTTCGCCGCACTCGAATGATTCAATTGCGATTCTTAAAAAGAATTGAATGTTCGCTCTGTCCAACACTTTCGAGCACATCTGTGTACTCACGATCTCAGCGACGGCTTTCTGCAGTCCCAGCGTCAGTGCGAGGTGAACCGATGGCCACAGTAAGCAGCGGTCGTCGCGAAACTCAGTATTCTTAAACGGAAACTTTCGTCTTGTTGAGAATGGCGTCACTGGTTTGCACCCGCATTCGCCCACGCATGTCACATGTGTGCGAAAATTTTTGCTCCTCTCTTTACGCAAAATCGCACGCAGCCGGTAGGATTCGAACCTACGCTCCCATAGGGAATCTGATTTCGAGTCAGACGCCTTAACCACTCGGCCACGACTGCCGGTAGCGCGGCGTTGTCCCGACACATGCAAATGCTACCGTTTGAAGCACTGTGGTGTCAGAAAACGGCGTAGCTGCATTATTTTCCGTAGCGTTTCCACCGCTACCAGACGAATCGCTACCAAAGTTTTAAAATTTCCGCCCGGACAGGGACTTGAACCCTGGACCCTTAGGTTAAAAGCCTAATGCTCTACCGACTGAGCTATCCGGGCTCGGACGACGGTGTGAGACCTCCCACGATGCACAACTGTACATTGACTCATGTCCTTTACTGTTGTGCAATCGTTGCATGGGGCCGTTACTAATAAAACGTCGCCTAAATGCTGTCTGCAAACTTATCGCGCTAAGCTCGTAACACACTATCGAAGACTGCTGGCACACGATGCAACAACAAATTGCACCAGTTGTTACGTCTCATACGTTGGAGCAGAGAATTGACGTGTTTTGTCGACACTCACTGGGCAATTGGAAAATTCGCAAGCATTTCGAATGCAATGTTTCCCACGTTTTCGCTCATTTCGCGGTTCCGTTGAAGACGTTCTTCACCACCTGACACAGAAAAAGGAACGCAGTCGGTAGGGCTTTTTTGATTCTTTTCCTTCAAAGGGAGTTAGTTTTCTAGTGAGTTCCTCTTATGGCATGCACTAGACAACCAGAACTGCTACAGCAGAGAGTCATTTTTGTTGTCAGCTGTAGTTGCATTATCACCAACGCAGAGCAATTCCATTGGCGTCGCATCAAAACGAATACCTGCCGAAACCCGGGATCGAACCAGGGACCTTTAGATCTTCAGTCTAACGCTCTCCCAACTGAGCTATTTCGGCTGACATTGAACGTTGCTGTTTGCATGTGTTCGTTCAGCTCTGCCTCGTTGCCAATTTCACAGTCACCTTCGTCTGATAAGACACAGGGACGCTGAAAGGCGAGCAGCCGATGCAGTGAAGTCCCACACACATTTCTTCTGCTTCCATCATCGTAACAAGCAAACATGTCGACTCGACTCGTGTAATATTCACTTCGCTGACTTCACGTGACGCCGCGCTGACGCTAGAAAACCCGTGCTATGTCGATGTCAGGGGCAACTCGTGTGCAGAGAACGAGACACAAGAAGGAGTGAGCCTCTCCACCGTATGAGAGGCAGTATCTAGCAGATACACACGGTAAAACATTCGACTTGCGTTAGCTCGTAAATTGCTACACGTCATCGTCTGCAAGCTAAAAAGGACACATCTGCACTGCCCAGTGAGGCGACACTTGTACTAACACCCGGTGGGCGGCTGTGAGACGAGGAGATGAGCTGCGGCTTCTGGGCGCGACTGTAACGCTGCGCCCTGGATCAAATAACTGGTGACCCATGTGTTTAGTAGTGACGCAACTGCTAGGATGCACCTGAACGTCCATCTTTTGAGAGAGAGAAAATTTTCGCAGTCGGCAGGACTCGAACCTACGCTCCCAGAGGGAATCTGATTTCAAGTCAGACGCCTTAACCACTCGGCCACGACTGCCGGTGGCAGAAGCGACTCCCGACAAGTGAAACGGCCATCTTTAGAAGCAATCTGATGGCAGAAAGCGGCGTGGCCTCACTCTTTCCTGTAGGGTTTCCATTAGCCGTTACGAAAGTGTATTAATTTTCGCCCAGACAGGGACTTGAACCCAGGACCCTTTGGTTGAAAACCTAACGCTCTACCGACTCAGCTATGCGGGCCCACGCACGAGCATTATCGTACAGCTGCGTGGTGAGCGAGTGATTCGCATGTTGTAATTACTGGCTTATGGCTCCAATGGCGACTTCACCGACTTCCCACTGACGCACCGCTGACGCTAGTTTTCTGTCGTCTTAAAACGATGGACATACCTCCAAGCAGCTGCGAGATCTTAAGAAAAGAAACGCTGCACCACTGCCTTCGCCGCACTCGAATGATTCAATTGCGATTCTTAAAAAGAATTGAATGTTCGCTCTGTCCAACACTTTCGAGCACATCTGTGTACTCACGATCTCAGCGACGGCTTTCTGCAGTCCCAGCGTCAGTGCGAGGTGAACCGATGGCCACAGTAAGCAGCGGTCGTCGCGAAACTCAGTATTCTTAAACGGAAACTTTCGTCTTGTTGAGAATGGCGTCACTGGTTTGCACCCGCATTCGCCCACGCATGTCACATGTGTGCGAAAATTTTTGCTCCTCTCTTTACGCAAAATCGCACGCAGCCGGTAGGATTCGAACCTACGCTCCCATAGGGAATCTGATTTCGAGTCAGACGCCTTAACCACTCGGCCACGACTGCCGGTAGCGCGGCGTTGTCCCGACACATGCAAATGCTACCGTTTGAAGCACTGTGGTGTCAGAAAACGGCGTAGCTGCATTATTTTCCGTAGCGTTTCCACCGCTACCAGACGAATCGCTACCAAAGTTTTAAAATTTCCGCCCGGACAGGGACTTGAACCCTGGACCCTTAGGTTAAAAGCCTAATGCTCTACCGACTGAGCTATCCGGGCTCGGACGACGGTGTGAGACCTCCCACGATGCACAACTGTACATTGACTCATGTCCTTTACTGTTGTGCAATCGTTGCATGGGGCCGTTACTAATAAAACGTCGCCTAAATGCTGTCTGCAAACTTATCGCGCTAAGCTCGTAACACACTATCGAAGACTGCTGGCACACGATGCAACAACAAATTGCACCAGTTGTTACGTCTCATACGTTGGAGCAGAGAATTGACGTGTTTTGTCGACACTCACTGGGCAATTGGAAAATTCGCAAGCATTTCGAATGCAATGTTTCCCACGTTTTCGCTCATTTCGCGGTTCCGTTGAAGACGTTCTTCACCACCTGACACAGAAAAAGGAACGCAGTCGGTAGGGCTTTTTTGATTCTTTTCCTTCAAAGGGAGTTAGTTTTCTAGTGAGTTCCTCTTATGGCATGCACTAGACAACCAGAACTGCTACAGCAGAGAGTCATTTTTGTTGTCAGCTGTAGTTGCATTATCACCAACGCAGAGCAATTCCATTGGCGTCGCATCAAAACGAATACCTGCCGAAACCCGGGATCGAACCAGGGACCTTTAGATCTTCAGTCTAACGCTCTCCCAACTGAGCTATTTCGGCTGACATTGAACGTTGCTGTTTGCATGTGTTCGTTCAGCTCTGCCTCGTTGCCAATTTCACAGTCACCTTCGTCTGATAAGACACAGGGACGCTGAAAGGCGAGCAGCCGATGCAGTGAAGTCCCACACACATTTCTTCTGCTTCCATCATCGTAACAAGCAAACATGTCGACTCGACTCGTGTAATATTCACTTCGCTGACTTCACGTGACGCCGCGCTGACGCTAGAAAACCCGTGCTATGTCGATGTCAGGGGCAACTCGTGTGCAGAGAACGAGACACAAGAAGGAGTGAGCCTCTCCACCGTATGAGAGGCAGTATCTAGCAGATACACACGGTAAAACATTCGACTTGCGTTAGCTCGTAAATTGCTACACGTCATCGTCTGCAAGCTAAAAAGGACACATCTGCACTGCCCAGTGAGGCGACACTTGTACTAACACCCGGTGGGCGGCTGTGAGACGAGGAGATGAGCTGCGGCTTCTGGGCGCGACTGTAACGCTGCGCCCTGGATCAAATAACTGGTGACCCATGTGTTTAGTAGTGACGCAACTGCTAGGATGCACCTGAACGTCCATCTTTTGAGAGAGAGAAAATTTTCGCAGTCGGCAGGACTCGAACCTACGCTCCCAGAGGGAATCTGATTTCAAGTCAGACGCCTTAACCACTTTTTTTTTTTTTTTTTTTCTTTTTTTATAGGTGTCTAAAATTCTGACTTTTTGCAAAATGGTAGCAGAGCGCTGCTCATGGACCATCAGAGCCCCCTGTATCTTCTCGGTGACAGATTTCCAATTGAGAGCCGCCATTTTTAGAGGACACCGATCAATGATAATCCCCAAGGACGTATGGCGATCGACAAAAGTGGCCCAAGGGACGTCAGCATCGCGAAATCCTCGAATATCAAGGAACTTACATTTACCCTGATTGAGACGCGCTCCAGAGACACGACAGTATGCATCAACTGCCCCTTTCAACAACGGGATATCATCACGTTGACGGAGGAGAACAACGACATCATCCGCATATGCCTTAACCGAGAGCTTCCCACCAGAGAGGGACATACCCTGAAGCTTGAGAGCAATAGTCCGAAGCAGCGGTTCCAGGGACAATACGAATAAAGACATAGAGAGCGGACTACCCTGAGGCACTCCGCGGCGGATAGCAATGGGCGGCGTCAGCTGCCCATTGACTGACACCCGAGCTGTTATTCCCCTATACAAATTGCCAAGAACACCACGTGATGAAGCGTTAAAACCTATTGTACCTAAAACACGCTCTAAAAACACATGACTCACGTGATCAAAAGCCTAGTAAAAATCAAGGAAGGCAAAGGCACAATGTACGTTTGTAACCGCCGCAACCGAGACAACATCCCGATATTCGGCTACTGGTGTCAGAATAGATCTATCATGAAAACAACATTGATGTGCACCAATCACACCCCGAAGCAGAGAGGACAACCGGCTATTGAGCGCTCTAGCAGCTGTCTTGTAGTCAAAATTCAGCAATGTGAGCGGACGAAGATTGGCAGCAGATAAACGACCAGAGGACTTCGGAATTAAAACAATTTTCCCTACTTTAAAATCGGCAGGCACATCCATCCCCCTGACAATCTCATTTAAAATCTGCGTAAAAATGCCACCCAAAAGAGGCCAAAAACGGAGGTAAAATTCTTTAGGCAGGCCGTCTGGACCCGGCGATTTACTGGACGGAGAGCGAGCAATAAAATCGAAAACATCATCTACCTGGAATTCCCGGAGAAATTCGCCGTTCGCGTCAGGCGTGATCGTCGCAGCTAGATCCCCAAGGACATCATCCGAAAGAGACTCACCAGAATCATCGGCAGAATAGAGACTTGCGTAATACTGATGGAGAGCACGAACCATTTCCTCCTGTGCAATAAGCTGCCGTCCATCATCCACCGTAAGAGAAGAGATGAAGGAGCGACGACGACGAGTGTGATGCCGTAGCAGGTGGTACAAGGATGTCAGTTCACCTTCAACAAGGGAGTGAGGTTTCGACTTAACTCGCAAACCATCCATCTGTCGTCGTTTAAGGCTCAAGAGCTTGGCTTTAATACGACGAACATCATGGATCCGCAGAGGAGAGGTACCCGCCGCGTCATATAGTTCACGCAGGACAGAGTAGTAAAATTCATACGTGTTCTTAAAATCACGCGCCCTTGCAGCACAGTAAAAAATCAAAGTCTGACGAATCTTGGGCTTGGCAAACGCAGTCCACCAAACCAGCAAGGAGGGGTATCGCGGGACAGAGCGAAGACATCGCTCCCACACGCCACTTATAACATCATCCATAGCGCTGTCGGCAAGGTGGGAAACATTTAACATCCACTGGGAACGATAAAGTTTTGCAGGTTGGTGACTAAGATTTACAGTTGCAGTAAAAGCACAATGGTCAGAAAAACTAGTAGGAATAACATCGACAGAAAGAATTTTATCACATAAAAAATCAGATAAATAGAATCTGTCGAGTCTACTGCATGAGGACGCGGTAAAAAACGTATATTTCACCAGGGTTGGATATTTGTGTTCCCAAACATCACGCAGATGCATCGTACGAACTAAGTCATGTAAATCACGGCAATAATTAAAATTGGGGGACTGGTCTTCAGGGCGTAAAACACAATTAAAATCGCCTCCGAGCAGGAGACTCCGAGGACTCTGGCGCAAAAGATAAATAAGCTCTTCTTTATAAAAGCGCGAGCGAGCCACAGTGTGACCCGAACCAGAGGGGGCATACAAAACAACGAGGCGGAGATCAAAAAGACGGCAACCAATCCCACGGCCAGAGTCAAGGAATTCAATGTCAGTAATAGGAATGCCCTCTCGAAAGAAAAGAGCAGTTCCTGTTGAATATTCCGGCGCGACATTAAAAACAGTTTGAAATCCAGGTAGAGAGAGATCAGAAAACAACACTTCCTGCAAAAACACTACGTCCGCACAGGCGTCGTAAATAAACTGCCGCAAAGAGGCAATGCGAACGTCGGACTCAATACGGTTAACATTTAAGGTAAGAAAGGTGTATGCTTGAACCATAGAGAGAAAAGCGAGAAAACAAATCACCTACACCGACGCACCAGCGTCACAGTCCATAGCAGGGGTGACGGAGGCAGCCGCGGGAGGGGGACTGCTACCCCGTTCCGCGGATCCCTTACGTTTCGGTTTTTTACGAACAGCATTAACGTTCGGCTGAACGCGTAACTTGCGTCGGCTGACGGGCAAGGAAGCTTCAGCCGCCGGTGACGTAGGAGGGTCAAGTTCTGTATCCGACACCACCCGCGCCGGTCCACATGCGGGATCCGGGGTCGCGGGGGAAACATCCGACAAAGCGGAATGGTCAACACCTGCACTAGCTTCCGGCAAACATGGACTGCACGGAGGCGAAACGTGAGCAGGAAGGTCCGAGGCAGCAGAGTTGGAAGGAAGCGGAGCAGCTCCGCTGGCAGAGGTATGGGGCAGCGAATCAGGAAGTTGTCGCGGCTCCACTTGTTGTGACATAGAAGTCGGTTCGGAAGACGGCGCCAACAGGCCCGACCGACGACCCGACTCCAGAGAAGCTGCGTCGGAGGCCGGAGGGGCGCCAGCAGCCGCTACCGGAACCGCTACCTCAGGAGGGCAGGGAGCAGCTACAGTACACAGTGGCTCGGAGGATGCCGGTCGCTCGGACTGGGGCATCTCAGGGAGATCCTCATCCGTACTATTTCCATCGTGTGGGCGACGCCTCTTATTATTCAAAAGTGGCACACCCACCTGAGGGACAGACGGAACAACATCAGATTTAGCACGCAAAGGAGGAAATTCTGTGTCAGGGGTGCGCAAAACCTGTGGCGGGGCGCTACTACCACTGGACTGTGCTACACCAAG
The DNA here is from genome assembly GCF_021461385.2 of Schistocerca piceifrons. Classification (NCBI taxonomy): domain Eukaryota; kingdom Metazoa; phylum Arthropoda; class Insecta; order Orthoptera; family Acrididae; genus Schistocerca; species Schistocerca piceifrons. The sequence goes on along the minus strand of NW_025727279.1, from coordinate 29,595 downwards.
AGCAGAACCACCTGCAACGAGGTCAGCGACCGTTAACTTGCGACGCTGTTCGAGGGAATTTTTTAAAACAAAAACTCTCCGCGGACAGTCGGTACGCACGTGACCACTTTCATTGCACAAAAAACAGGTGCCAACCTGACCACTATATGTTACATGGACACGATATCCACCGATCTGCAGGTGAGATGGAATATTCTGCTTAATGTGCATTTCGACTGAACGAATACCACTGTAACATTGCAGGCGATGTTGGCTTGACCAGCGTTCAAGGCGAATGCTCTTTACATCACCATACTTCTGTAGACCCTCCTTAAGATAGACATTATCCACCTCCGGTGGAAGGTTGTAAACACGAACATTGGTATACGTGATGGAAGCATTGGAAAGCAGCACGGTACTTACAGAATCATCCCGATGCCGAAAGAGAACTTGATGACCATATTTAGAAAGAATTTTATCAACCTGAAGTGGGTCCATAAACTTAACAAAGAAAACATACAGTTCGGTATCAAAATAAGCAGTGTGCACCTGATCCGAATGAACACCAAAGGTATCTACCAACCAATCATGAATCTCAAGAGAACTAGGTTGCACATGGCGGGTTGACTTGTCAAAAGCAAAACTAACTGTAGCCTGACGAGGAATAACCTGGGACGACATTTTCAAAATATGCGGTCGAAACCGCTACACAAAAAACACTGAAATACGGACAGAAAGTAACACAAGGTACGAAACAACGACGGAGAAACACTCACAGAAGTTGCAACACAACACGTAACAAAAACGATAGTCCACTATACGTAACGCTACGGCGGAGCGGAAGACTAGGCACGTCCACACTGCACGGCGTCTAAAGCGGAACTGTCCACTCGGCCACGACTGCCGGTGGCAGAAGCGACTCCCGACAAGTGAAACGGCCATCTTTAGAAGCAATCTGATGGCAGAAAGCGGCGTGGCCTCACTCTTTCCTGTAGGGTTTCCATTAGCCGTTACGAAAGTGTATTAATTTTCGCCCAGACAGGGACTTGAACCCAGGACCCTTTGGTTGAAAACCTAACGCTCTACCGACTCAGCTATGCGGGCCCACGCACGAGCATTATCGTACAGCTGCGTGGTGAGCGAGTGATTCGCATGTTGTAATTACTGGCTTATGGCTCCAATGGCGACTTCACCGACTTCCCACTGACGCACCGCTGACGCTAGTTTTCTGTCGTCTTAAAACGATGGACATACCTCCAAGCAGCTGCGAGATCTTAAGAAAAGAAACGCTGCACCACTGCCTTCGCCGCACTCGAATGATTCAATTGCGATTCTTAAAAAGAATTGAATGTTCGCTCTGTCCAACACTTTCGAGCACATCTGTGTACTCACGATCTCAGCGACGGCTTTCTGCAGTCCCAGCGTCAGTGCGAGGTGAACCGATGGCCACAGTAAGCAGCGGTCGTCGCGAAACTCAGTATTCTTAAACGGAAACTTTCGTCTTGTTGAGAATGGCGTCACTGGTTTGCACCCGCATTCGCCCACGCATGTCACATGTGTGCGAAAATTTTTGCTCCTCTCTTTACGCAAAATCGCACGCAGCCGGTAGGATTCGAACCTACGCTCCCATAGGGAATCTGATTTCGAGTCAGACGCCTTAACCACTCGGCCACGACTGCCGGTAGCGCGGCGTTGTCCCGACACATGCAAATGCTACCGTTTGAAGCACTGTGGTGTCAGAAAACGGCGTAGCTGCATTATTTTCCGTAGCGTTTCCACCGCTACCAGACGAATCGCTACCAAAGTTTTAAAATTTCCGCCCGGACAGGGACTTGAACCCTGGACCCTTAGGTTAAAAGCCTAATGCTCTACCGACTGAGCTATCCGGGCTCGGACGACGGTGTGAGACCTCCCACGATGCACAACTGTACATTGACTCATGTCCTTTACTGTTGTGCAATCGTTGCATGGGGCCGTTACTAATAAAACGTCGCCTAAATGCTGTCTGCAAACTTATCGCGCTAAGCTCGTAACACACTATCGAAGACTGCTGGCACACGATGCAACAACAAATTGCACCAGTTGTTACGTCTCATACGTTGGAGCAGAGAATTGACGTGTTTTGTCGACACTCACTGGGCAATTGGAAAATTCGCAAGCATTTCGAATGCAATGTTTCCCACGTTTTCGCTCATTTCGCGGTTCCGTTGAAGACGTTCTTCACCACCTGACACAGAAAAAGGAACGCAGTCGGTAGGGCTTTTTTGATTCTTTTCCTTCAAAGGGAGTTAGTTTTCTAGTGAGTTCCTCTTATGGCATGCACTAGACAACCAGAACTGCTACAGCAGAGAGTCATTTTTGTTGTCAGCTGTAGTTGCATTATCACCAACGCAGAGCAATTCCATTGGCGTCGCATCAAAACGAATACCTGCCGAAACCCGGGATCGAACCAGGGACCTTTAGATCTTCAGTCTAACGCTCTCCCAACTGAGCTATTTCGGCTGACATTGAACGTTGCTGTTTGCATGTGTTCGTTCAGCTCTGCCTCGTTGCCAATTTCACAGTCACCTTCGTCTGATAAGACACAGGGACGCTGAAAGGCGAGCAGCCGATGCAGTGAAGTCCCACACACATTTCTTCTGCTTCCATCATCGTAACAAGCAAACATGTCGACTCGACTCGTGTAATATTCACTTCGCTGACTTCACGTGACGCCGCGCTGACGCTAGAAAACCCGTGCTATGTCGATGTCAGGGGCAACTCGTGTGCAGAGAACGAGACACAAGAAGGAGTGAGCCTCTCCACCGTATGAGAGGCAGTATCTAGCAGATACACACGGTAAAACATTCGACTTGCGTTAGCTCGTAAATTGCTACACGTCATCGTCTGCAAGCTAAAAAGGACACATCTGCACTGCCCAGTGAGGCGACACTTGTACTAACACCCGGTGGGCGGCTGTGAGACGAGGAGATGAGCTGCGGCTTCTGGGCGCGACTGTAACGCTGCGCCCTGGATCAAATAACTGGTGACCCATGTGTTTAGTAGTGACGCAACTGCTAGGATGCACCTGAACGTCCATCTTTTGAGAGAGAGAAAATTTTCGCAGTCGGCAGGACTCGAACCTACGCTCCCAGAGGGAATCTGATTTCAAGTCAGACGCCTTAACCACTCGGCCACGACTGCCGGTGGCAGAAGCGACTCCCGACAAGTGAAACGGCCATCTTTAGAAGCAATCTGATGGCAGAAAGCGGCGTGGCCTCACTCTTTCCTGTAGGGTTTCCATTAGCCGTTACGAAAGTGTATTAATTTTCGCCCAGACAGGGACTTGAACCCAGGACCCTTTGGTTGAAAACCTAACGCTCTACCGACTCAGCTATGCGGGCCCACGCACGAGCATTATCGTACAGCTGCGTGGTGAGCGAGTGATTCGCATGTTGTAATTACTGGCTTATGGCTCCAATGGCGACTTCACCGACTTCCCACTGACGCACCGCTGACGCTAGTTTTCTGTCGTCTTAAAACGATGGACATACCTCCAAGCAGCTGCGAGATCTTAAGAAAAGAAACGCTGCACCACTGCCTTCGCCGCACTCGAATGATTCAATTGCGATTCTTAAAAAGAATTGAATGTTCGCTCTGTCCAACACTTTCGAGCACATCTGTGTACTCACGATCTCAGCGACGGCTTTCTGCAGTCCCAGCGTCAGTGCGAGGTGAACCGATGGCCACAGTAAGCAGCGGTCGTCGCGAAACTCAGTATTCTTAAACGGAAACTTTCGTCTTGTTGAGAATGGCGTCACTGGTTTGCACCCGCATTCGCCCACGCATGTCACATGTGTGCGAAAATTTTTGCTCCTCTCTTTACGCAAAATCGCACGCAGCCGGTAGGATTCGAACCTACGCTCCCATAGGGAATCTGATTTCGAGTCAGACGCCTTAACCACTCGGCCACGACTGCCGGTAGCGCGGCGTTGTCCCGACACATGCAAATGCTACCGTTTGAAGCACTGTGGTGTCAGAAAACGGCGTAGCTGCATTATTTTCCGTAGCGTTTCCACCGCTACCAGACGAATCGCTACCAAAGTTTTAAAATTTCCGCCCGGACAGGGACTTGAACCCTGGACCCTTAGGTTAAAAGCCTAATGCTCTACCGACTGAGCTATCCGGGCTCGGACGACGGTGTGAGACCTCCCACGATGCACAACTGTACATTGACTCATGTCCTTTACTGTTGTGCAATCGTTGCATGGGGCCGTTACTAATAAAACGTCGCCTAAATGCTGTCTGCAAACTTATCGCGCTAAGCTCGTAACACACTATCGAAGACTGCTGGCACACGATGCAACAACAAATTGCACCAGTTGTTACGTCTCATACGTTGGAGCAGAGAATTGACGTGTTTTGTCGACACTCACTGGGCAATTGGAAAATTCGCAAGCATTTCGAATGCAATGTTTCCCACGTTTTCGCTCATTTCGCGGTTCCGTTGAAGACGTTCTTCACCACCTGACACAGAAAAAGGAACGCAGTCGGTAGGGCTTTTTTGATTCTTTTCCTTCAAAGGGAGTTAGTTTTCTAGTGAGTTCCTCTTATGGCATGCACTAGACAACCAGAACTGCTACAGCAGAGAGTCATTTTTGTTGTCAGCTGTAGTTGCATTATCACCAACGCAGAGCAATTCCATTGGCGTCGCATCAAAACGAATACCTGCCGAAACCCGGGATCGAACCAGGGACCTTTAGATCTTCAGTCTAACGCTCTCCCAACTGAGCTATTTCGGCTGACATTGAACGTTGCTGTTTGCATGTGTTCGTTCAGCTCTGCCTCGTTGCCAATTTCACAGTCACCTTCGTCTGATAAGACACAGGGACGCTGAAAGGCGAGCAGCCGATGCAGTGAAGTCCCACACACATTTCTTCTGCTTCCATCATCGTAACAAGCAAACATGTCGACTCGACTCGTGTAATATTCACTTCGCTGACTTCACGTGACGCCGCGCTGACGCTAGAAAACCCGTGCTATGTCGATGTCAGGGGCAACTCGTGTGCAGAGAACGAGACACAAGAAGGAGTGAGCCTCTCCACCGTATGAGAGGCAGTATCTAGCAGATACACACGGTAAAACATTCGACTTGCGTTAGCTCGTAAATTGCTACACGTCATCGTCTGCAAGCTAAAAAGGACACATCTGCACTGCCCAGTGAGGCGACACTTGTACTAACACCCGGTGGGCGGCTGTGAGACGAGGAGATGAGCTGCGGCTTCTGGGCGCGACTGTAACGCTGCGCCCTGGATCAAATAACTGGTGACCCATGTGTTTAGTAGTGACGCAACTGCTAGGATGCACCTGAACGTCCATCTTTTGAGAGAGAGAAAATTTTCGCAGTCGGCAGGACTCGAACCTACGCTCCCAGAGGGAATCTGATTTCAAGTCAGACGCCTTAACCACTCGGCCACGACTGCCGGTGGCAGAAGCGACTCCCGACAAGTGAAACGGCCATCTTTAGAAGCAATCTGATGGCAGAAAGCGGCGTGGCCTCACTCTTTCCTGTAGGGTTTCCATTAGCCGTTACGAAAGTGTATTAATTTTCGCCCAGACAGGGACTTGAACCCAGGACCCTTTGGTTGAAAACCTAACGCTCTACCGACTCAGCTATGCGGGCCCACGCACGAGCATTATCGTACAGCTGCGTGGTGAGCGAGTGATTCGCATGTTGTAATTACTGGCTTATGGCTCCAATGGCGACTTCACCGACTTCCCACTGACGCACCGCTGACGCTAGTTTTCTGTCGTCTTAAAACGATGGACATACCTCCAAGCAGCTGCGAGATCTTAAGAAAAGAAACGCTGCACCACTGCCTTCGCCGCACTCGAATGATTCAATTGCGATTCTTAAAAAGAATTGAATGTTCGCTCTGTCCAACACTTTCGAGCACATCTGTGTACTCACGATCTCAGCGACGGCTTTCTGCAGTCCCAGCGTCAGTGCGAGGTGAACCGATGGCCACAGTAAGCAGCGGTCGTCGCGAAACTCAGTATTCTTAAACGGAAACTTTCGTCTTGTTGAGAATGGCGTCACTGGTTTGCACCCGCATTCGCCCACGCATGTCACATGTGTGCGAAAATTTTTGCTCCTCTCTTTACGCAAAATCGCACGCAGCCGGTAGGATTCGAACCTACGCTCCCATAGGGAATCTGATTTCGAGTCAGACGCCTTAACCACTCGGCCACGACTGCCGGTAGCGCGGCGTTGTCCCGACACATGCAAATGCTACCGTTTGAAGCACTGTGGTGTCAGAAAACGGCGTAGCTGCATTATTTTCCGTAGCGTTTCCACCGCTACCAGACGAATCGCTACCAAAGTTTTAAAATTTCCGCCCGGACAGGGACTTGAACCCTGGACCCTTAGGTTAAAAGCCTAATGCTCTACCGACTGAGCTATCCGGGCTCGGACGACGGTGTGAGACCTCCCACGATGCACAACTGTACATTGACTCATGTCCTTTACTGTTGTGCAATCGTTGCATGGGGCCGTTACTAATAAAACGTCGCCTAAATGCTGTCTGCAAACTTATCGCGCTAAGCTCGTAACACACTATCGAAGACTGCTGGCACACGATGCAACAACAAATTGCACCAGTTGTTACGTCTCATACGTTGGAGCAGAGAATTGACGTGTTTTGTCGACACTCACTGGGCAATTGGAAAATTCGCAAGCATTTCGAATGCAATGTTTCCCACGTTTTCGCTCATTTCGCGGTTCCGTTGAAGACGTTCTTCACCACCTGACACAGAAAAAGGAACGCAGTCGGTAGGGCTTTTTTGATTCTTTTCCTTCAAAGGGAGTTAGTTTTCTAGTGAGTTCCTCTTATGGCATGCACTAGACAACCAGAACCGCTACAGCAGAGAGTCATTTTTGTTGTCAGCTGTAGTTGCATTATCACCAACGCAGAGCAATTCCATTGGCGTCGCATCAAAACGAATACCTGCCGAAACCCGGGATCGAACCAGGGACCTTTAGATCTTCAGTCTAACGCTCTCCCAACTGAGCTATTTCGGCTGACATTGAACGTTGCTGTTTGCATGTGTTCGTTCAGCTCTGCCTCGTTGCCAATTTCACAGTCACCTTCGTCTGATAAGACACAGGGACGCTGAAAGGCGAGCAGCCGATGCAGTGAAGTCCCACACACATTTCTTCTGCTTCCATCATCGTAACAAGCAAACATGTCGACTCGACTCGTGTAATATTCACTTCGCTGACTTCACGTGACGCCGCGCTGACGCTAGAAAACCCGTGCTATGTCGATGTCAGGGGCAACTCGTGTGCAGAGAACGAGACACAAGAAGGAGTGAGCCTCTCCACCGTATGAGAGGCAGTATCTAGCAGATACACACGGTAAAACATTCGACTTGCGTTAGCTCGTAAATTGCTACACGTCATCGTCTGCAAGCTAAAAAGGACACATCTGCACTGCCCAGTGAGGCGACACTTGTACTAACACCCGGTGGGCGGCTGTGAGACGAGGAGATGAGCTGCGGCTTCTGGGCGCGACTGTAACGCTGCGCCCTGGATCAAATAACTGGTGACCCATGTGTTTAGTAGTGACGCAACTGCTAGGATGCACCTGAACGTCCATCTTTTGAGAGAGAGAAAATTTTCGCAGTCGGCAGGACTCGAACCTACGCTCCCAGAGGGAATCTGATTTCAAGTCAGACGCCTTAACCACTCGGCCACGACTGCCGGTGGCAGAAGCGACTCCCGACAAGTGAAACGGCCATCTTTAGAAGCAATCTGATGGCAGAAAGCGGCGTGGCCTCACTCTTTCCTGTAGGGTTTCCATTAGCCGTTACGAAAGTGTATTAATTTTCGCCCAGACAGGGACTTGAACCCAGGACCCTTTGGTTGAAAACCTAACGCTCTACCGACTCAGCTATGCGGGCCCACGCACGAGCATTATCGTACAGCTGCGTGGTGAGCGAGTGATTCGCATGTTGTAATTACTGGCTTATGGCTCCAATGGCGACTTCACCGACTTCCCACTGACGCACCGCTGACGCTAGTTTTCTGTCGTCTTAAAACGATGGACATACCTCCAAGCAGCTGCGAGATCTTAAGAAAAGAAACGCTGCACCACTGCCTTCGCCGCACTCGAATGATTCAATTGCGATTCTTAAAAAGAATTGAATGTTCGCTCTGTCCAACACTTTCGAGCACATCTGTGTACTCACGATCTCAGCGACGGCTTTCTGCAGTCCCAGCGTCAGTGCGAGGTGAACCGATGGCCACAGTAAGCAGCGGTCGTCGCGAAACTCAGTATTCTTAAACGGAAACTTTCGTCTTGTTGAGAATGGCGTCACTGGTTTGCACCCGCATTCGCCCACGCATGTCACATGTGTGCGAAAATTTTTGCTCCTCTCTTTACGCAAAATCGCACGCAGCCGGTAGGATTCGAACCTACGCTCCCATAGGGAATCTGATTTCGAGTCAGACGCCTTAACCACTCGGCCACGACTGCCGGTAGCGCGGCGTTGTCCCGACACATGCAAATGCTACCGTTTGAAGCACTGTGGTGTCAGAAAACGGCGTAGCTGCATTATTTTCCGTAGCGTTTCCACCGCTACCAGACGAATCGCTACCAAAGTTTTAAAATTTCCGCCCGGACAGGGACTTGAACCCTGGACCCTTAGGTTAAAAGCCTAATGCTCTACCGACTGAGCTATCCGGGCTCGGACGACGGTGTGAGACCTCCCACGATGCACAACTGTACATTGACTCATGTCCTTTACTGTTGTGCAATCGTTGCATGGGGCCGTTACTAATAAAACGTCGCCTAAATGCTGTCTGCAAACTTATCGCGCTAAGCTCGTAACACACTATCGAAGACTGCTGGCACACGATGCAACAACAAATTGCACCAGTTGTTACGTCTCATACGTTGGAGCAGAGAATTGACGTGTTTTGTCGACACTCACTGGGCAATTGGAAAATTCGCAAGCATTTCGAATGCAATGTTTCCCACGTTTTCGCTCATTTCGCGGTTCCGTTGAAGACGTTCTTCACCACCTGACACAGAAAAAGGAACGCAGTCGGTAGGGCTTTTTTGATTCTTTTCCTTCAAAGGGAGTTAGTTTTCTAGTGAGTTCCTCTTATGGCATGCACTAGACAACCAGAACTGCTACAGCAGAGAGTCATTTTTGTTGTCAGCTGTAGTTGCATTATCACCAACGCAGAGCAATTCCATTGGCGTCGCATCAAAACGAATACCTGCCGAAACCCGGGATCGAACCAGGGACCTTTAGATCTTCAGTCTAACGCTCTCCCAACTGAGCTATTTCGGCTGACATTGAACGTTGCTGTTTGCATGTGTTCGTTCAGCTCTGCCTCGTTGCCAATTTCACAGTCACCTTCGTCTGATAAGACACAGGGACGCTGAAAGGCGAGCAGCCGATGCAGTGAAGTCCCACACACATTTCTTCTGCTTCCATCATCGTAACAAGCAAACATGTCGACTCGACTCGTGTAATATTCACTTCGCTGACTTCACGTGACGCCGCGCTGACGCTAGAAAACCCGTGCTATGTCGATGTCAGGGGCAACTCGTGTGCAGAGAACGAGACACAAGAAGGAGTGAGCCTCTCCACCGTATGAGAGGCAGTATCTAGCAGATACACACGGTAAAACATTCGACTTGCGTTAGCTCGTAAATTGCTACACGTCATCGTCTGCAAGCTAAAAAGGACACATCTGCACTGCCCAGTGAGGCGACACTTGTACTAACACCCGGTGGGCGGCTGTGAGACGAGGAGATGAGCTGCGGCTTCTGGGCGCGACTGTAACGCTGCGCCCTGGATCAAATAACTGGTGACCCATGTGTTTAGTAGTGACGCAACTGCTAGGATGCACCTGAACGTCCATCTTTTGAGAGAGAGAAAATTTTCGCAGTCGGCAGGACTCGAACCTACGCTCCCAGAGGGAATCTGATTTCAAGTCAGACGCCTTAACCACTCGGCCACGACTGCCGGTGGCAGAAGCGACTCCCGACAAGTGAAACGGCCATCTTTAGAAGCAATCTGATGGCAGAAAGCGGCGTGGCCTCACTCTTTCCTGTAGGGTTTCCATTAGCCGTTACGAAAGTGTATTAATTTTCGCCCAGACAGGGACTTGAACCCAGGACCCTTTGGTTGAAAACCTAACGCTCTACCGACTCAGCTATGCGGGCCCACGCACGAGCATTATCGTACAGCTGCGTGGTGAGCGAGTGATTCGCATGTTGTAATTACTGGCTTATGGCTCCAATGGCGACTTCACCGACTTCCCACTGACGCACCGCTGACGCTAGTTTTCTGTCGTCTTAAAACGATGGACATACCTCCAAGCAGCTGCGAGATCTTAAGAAAAGAAACGCTGCACCACTGCCTTCGCCGCACTCGAATGATTCAATTGCGATTCTTAAAAAGAATTGAATGTTCGCTCTGTCCAACACTTTCGAGCACATCTGTGTACTCACGATCTCAGCGACGGCTTTCTGCAGTCCCAGCGTCAGTGCGAGGTGAACCGATGGCCACAGTAAGCAGCGGTCGTCGCGAAACTCAGTATTCTTAAACGGAAACTTTCGTCTTGTTGAGAATGGCGTCACTGGTTTGCACCCGCATTCGCCCACGCATGTCACATGTGTGCGAAAATTTTTGCTCCTCTCTTTACGCAAAATCGCACGCAGCCGGTAGGATTCGAACCTACGCTCCCATAGGGAATCTGATTTCGAGTCAGACGCCTTAACCACTCGGCCACGACTGCCGGTAGCGCGGCGTTGTCCCGACACATGCAAATGCTACCGTTTGAAGCACTGTGGTGTCAGAAAACGGCGTAGCTGCATTATTTTCCGTAGCGTTTCCACCGCTACCAGACGAATCGCTACCAAAGTTTTAAAATTTCCGCCCGGACAGGGACTTGAACCCTGGACCCTTAGGTTAAAAGCCTAATGCTCTACCGACTGAGCTATCCGGGCTCGGACGACGGTGTGAGACCTCCCACGATGCACAACTGTACATTGACTCATGTCCTTTACTGTTGTGCAATCGTTGCATGGGGCCGTTACTAATAAAACGTCGCCTAAATGCTGTCTGCAAACTTATCGCGCTAAGCTCGTAACACACTATCGAAGACTGCTGGCACACGATGCAACAACAAATTGCACCAGTTGTTACGTCTCATACGTTGGAGCAGAGAATTGACGTGTTTTGTCGACACTCACTGGGCAATTGGAAAATTCGCAAGCATTTCGAATGCAATGTTTCCCACGTTTTCGCTCATTTCGCGGTTCCGTTGAAGACGTTCTTCACCACCTGACACAGAAAAAGGAACGCAGTCGGTAGGGCTTTTTTGATTCTTTTCCTTCAAAGGGAGTTAGTTTTCTAGTGAGTTCCTCTTATGGCATGCACTAGACAACCAGAACTGCTACAGCAGAGAGTCATTTTTGTTGTCAGCTGTAGTTGCATTATCACCAACGCAGAGCAATTCCATTGGCGTCGCATCAAAACGAATACCTGCCGAAACCCGGGATCGAACCAGGGACCTTTAGATCTTCAGTCTAACGCTCTCCCAACTGAGCTATTTCGGCTGACATTGAACGTTGCTGTTTGCATGTGTTCGTTCAGCTCTGCCTCGTTGCCAATTTCACAGTCACCTTCGTCTGATAAGACACAGGGACGCTGAAAGGCGAGCAGCCGATGCAGTGAAGTCCCACACACATTTCTTCTGCTTCCATCATCGTAACAAGCAAACATGTCGACTCGACTCGTGTAATATTCACTTCGCTGACTTCACGTGACGCCGCGCTGACGCTAGAAAACCCGTGCTATGTCGATGTCAGGGGCAACTCGTGTGCAGAGAACGAGACACAAGAAGGAGTGAGCCTCTCCACCGTATGAGAGGCAGTATCTAGCAGATACACACGGTAAAACATTCGACTTGCGTTAGCTCGTAAATTGCTACACGTCATCGTCTGCAAGCTAAAAAGGACACATCTGCACTGCCCAGTGAGGCGACACTTGTACTAACACCCGGTGGGCGGCTGTGAGACGAGGAGATGAGCTGCGGCTTCTGGGCGCGACTGTAACGCTGCGCCCTGGATCAAATAACTGGTGACCCATGTGTTTAGTAGTGACGCAACTGCTAGGATGCACCTGAACGTCCATCTTTTGAGAGAGAGAAAATTTTCGCAGTCGGCAGGACTCGAACCTACGCTCCCAGAGGGAATCTGATTTCAAGTCAGACGCCTTAACCACTCGGCCACGACTGCCGGTGGCAGAAGCGACTCCCGACAAGTGAAACGGCCATCTTTAGAAGCAATCTGATGGCAGAAAGCGGCGTGGCCTCACTCTTTCCTGTAGGGTTTCCATTAGCCGTTACGAAAGTGTATTAATTTTCGCCCAGACAGGGACTTGAACCCAGGACCCTTTGGTTGAAAACCTAACGCTCTACCGACTCAGCTATGCGGGCCCACGCACGAGCATTATCGTACAGCTGCGTGGTGAGCGAGTGATTCGCATGTTGTAATTACTGGCTTATGGCTCCAATGGCGACTTCACCGACTTCCCACTGACGCACCGCTGACGCTAGTTTTCTGTCGTCTTAAAACGATGGACATACCTCCAAGCAGCTGCGAGATCTTAAGAAAAGAAACGCTGCACCACTGCCTTCGCCGCACTCGAATGATTCAATTGCGATTCTTAAAAAGAATTGAATGTTCGCTCTGTCCAACACTTTCGAGCACATCTGTGTACTCACGATCTCAGCGACGGCTTTCTGCAGTCCCAGCGTCAGTGCGAGGTGAACCGATGGCCACAGTAAGCAGCGGTCGTCGCGAAACTCAGTATTCTTAAACGGAAACTTTCGTCTTGTTGAGAATGGCGTCACTGGTTTGCACCCGCATTCGCCCACGCATGTCACATGTGTGCGAAAATTTTTGCTCCTCTCTTTACGCAAAATCGCACGCAGCCGGTAGGATTCGAACCTACGCTCCCATAGGGAATCTGATTTCGAGTCAGACGCCTTAACCACTCGGCCACGACTGCCGGTAGCGCGGCGTTGTCCCGACACATGCAAATGCTACCGTTTGAAGCACTGTGGTGTCAGAAAACGGCGTAGCTGCATTATTTTCCGTAGCGTTTCCACCGCTACCAGACGAATCGCTACCAAAGTTTTAAAATTTCCGCCCGGACAGGGACTTGAACCCTGGACCCTTAGGTTAAAAGCCTAATGCTCTACCGACTGAGCTATCCGGGCTCGGACGACGGTGTGAGACCTCCCACGATGCACAACTGTACATTGACTCATGTCCTTTACTGTTGTGCAATCGTTGCATGGGGCCGTTACTAATAAAACGTCGCCTAAATGCTGTCTGCAAACTTATCGCGCTAAGCTCGTAACACACTATCGAAGACTGCTGGCACACGATGCAACAACAAATTGCACCAGTTGTTACGTCTCATACGTTGGAGCAGAGAATTGACGTGTTTTGTCGACACTCACTGGGCAATTGGAAAATTCGCAAGCATTTCGAATGCAATGTTTCCCACGTTTTCGCTCATTTCGCGGTTCCGTTGAAGACGTTCTTCACCACCTGACACAGAAAAAGGAACGCAGTCGGTAGGGCTTTTTTGATTCTTTTCCTTCAAAGGGAGTTAGTTTTCTAGTGAGTTCCTCTTATGGCATGCACTAGACAACCAGAACTGCTACAGCAGAGAGTCATTTTTGTTGTCAGCTGTAGTTGCATTATCACCAACGCAGAGCAATTCCATTGGCGTCGCATCAAAACGAATACCTGCCGAAACCCGGGATCGAACCAGGGACCTTTAGATCTTCAGTCTAACGCTCTCCCAACTGAGCTATTTCGGCTGACATTGAACGTTGCTGTTTGCATGTGTTCGTTCAGCTCTGCCTCGTTGCCAATTTCACAGTCACCTTCGTCTGATAAGACACAGGGACGCTGAAAGGCGAGCAGCCGATGCAGTGAAGTCCCACACACATTTCTTCTGCTTCCATCATCGTAACAAGCAAACATGTCGACTCGACTCGTGTAATATTCACTTCGCTGACTTCACGTGACGCCGCGCTGACGCTAGAAAACCCGTGCTATGTCGATGTCAGGGGCAACTCGTGTGCAGAGAACGAGACACAAGAAGGAGTGAGCCTCTCCACCGTATGAGAGGCAGTATCTAGCAGATACACACGGTAAAACATTCGACTTGCGTTAGCTCGTAAATTGCTACACGTCATCGTCTGCAAGCTAAAAAGGACACATCTGCACTGCCCAGTGAGGCGACACTTGTACTAACACCCGGTGGGCGGCTGTGAGACGAGGAGATGAGCTGCGGCTTCTGGGCGCGACTGTAACGCTGCGCCCTGGATCAAATAACTGGTGACCCATGTGTTTAGTAGTGACGCAACTGCTAGGATGCACCTGAACGTCCATCTTTTGAGAGAGAGAAAATTTTCGCAGTCGGCAGGACTCGAACCTACGCTCCCAGAGGGAATCTGATTTCAAGTCAGACGCCTTAACCACTCGGCCACGACTGCCGGTGGCAGAAGCGACTCCCGACAAGTGAAACGGCCATCTTTAGAAGCAATCTGATGGCAGAAAGCGGCGTGGCCTCACTCTTTCCTGTAGGGTTTCCATTAGCCGTTACGAAAGTGTATTAATTTTCGCCCAGACAGGGACTTGAACCCAGGACCCTTTGGTTGAAAACCTAACGCTCTACCGACTCAGCTATGCGGGCCCACGCACGAGCATTATCGTACAGCTGCGTGGTGAGCGAGTGATTCGCATGTTGTAATTACTGGCTTATGGCTCCAATGGCGACTTCACCGACTTCCCACTGACGCACCGCTGACGCTAGTTTTCTGTCGTCTTAAAACGATGGACATACCTCCAAGCAGCTGCGAGATCTTAAGAAAAGAAACGCTGCACCACTGCCTTCGCCGCACTCGAATGATTCAATTGCGATTCTTAAAAAGAATTGAATGTTCGCTCTGTCCAACACTTTCGAGCACATCTGTGTACTCACGATCTCAGCGACGGCTTTCTGCAGTCCCAGCGTCAGTGCGAGGTGAACCGATGGCCACAGTAAGCAGCGGTCGTCGCGAAACTCAGTATTCTTAAACGGAAACTTTCGTCTTGTTGAGAATGGCGTCACTGGTTTGCACCCGCATTCGCCCACGCATGTCACATGTGTGCGAAAATTTTTGCTCCTCTCTTTACGCAAAATCGCACGCAGCCGGTAGGATTCGAACCTACGCTCCCATAGGGAATCTGATTTCGAGTCAGACGCCTTAACCACTCGGCCACGACTGCCGGTAGCGCGGCGTTGTCCCGACACATGCAAATGCTACCGTTTGAAGCACTGTGGTGTCAGAAAACGGCGTAGCTGCATTATTTTCCGTAGCGTTTCCACCGCTACCAGACGAATCGCTACCAAAGTTTTAAAATTTCCGCCCGGACAGGGACTTGAACCCTGGACCCTTAGGTTAAAAGCCTAATGCTCTACCGACTGAGCTATCCGGGCTCGGACGACGGTGTGAGACCTCCCACGATGCACAACTGTACATTGACTCATGTCCTTTACTGTTGTGCAATCGTTGCATGGGGCCGTTACTAATAAAACGTCGCCTAAATGCTGTCTGCAAACTTATCGCGCTAAGCTCGTAACACACTATCGAAGACTGCTGGCACACGATGCAACAACAAATTGCACCAGTTGTTACGTCTCATACGTTGGAGCAGAGAATTGACGTGTTTTGTCGACACTCACTGGGCAATTGGAAAATTCGCAAGCATTTCGAATGCAATGTTTCCCACGTTTTCGCTCATTTCGCGGTTCCGTTGAAGACGTTCTTCACCACCTGACACAGAAAAAGGAACGCAGTCGGTAGGGCTTTTTTGATTCTTTTCCTTCAAAGGGAGTTAGTTTTCTAGTGAGTTCCTCTTATGGCATGCACTAGACAACCAGAACTGCTACAGCAGAGAGTCATTTTTGTTGTCAGCTGTAGTTGCATTATCACCAACGCAGAGCAATTCCATTGGCGTCGCATCAAAACGAATACCTGCCGAAACCCGGGATCGAACCAGGGACCTTTAGATCTTCAGTCTAACGCTCTCCCAACTGAGCTATTTCGGCTGACATTGAACGTTGCTGTTTGCATGTGTTCGTTCAGCTCTGCCTCGTTGCCAATTTCACAGTCACCTTCGTCTGATAAGACACAGGGACGCTGAAAGGCGAGCAGCCGATGCAGTGAAGTCCCACACACATTTCTTCTGCTTCCATCATCGTAACAAGCAAACATGTCGACTCGACTCGTGTAATATTCACTTCGCTGACTTCACGTGACGCCGCGCTGACGCTAGAAAACCCGTGCTATGTCGATGTCAGGGGCAACTCGTGTGCAGAGAACGAGACACAAGAAGGAGTGAGCCTCTCCACCGTATGAGAGGCAGTATCTAGCAGATACACACGGTAAAACATTCGACTTGCGTTAGCTCGTAAATTGCTACACGTCATCGTCTGCAAGCTAAAAAGGACACATCTGCACTGCCCAGTGAGGCGACACTTGTACTAACACCCGGTGGGCGGCTGTGAGACGAGGAGATGAGCTGCGGCTTCTGGGCGCGACTGTAACGCTGCGCCCTGGATCAAATAACTGGTGACCCATGTGTTTAGTAGTGACGCAACTGCTAGGATGCACCTGAACGTCCATCTTTTGAGAGAGAGAAAATTTTCGCAGTCGGCAGGACTCGAACCTACGCTCCCAGAGGGAATCTGATTTCAAGTCAGACGCCTTAACCACTCGGCCACGACTGCCGGTGGCAGAAGCGACTCCCGACAAGTGAAACGGCCATCTTTAGAAGCAATCTGATGGCAGAAAGCGGCGTGGCCTCACTCTTTCCTGTAGGGTTTCCATTAGCCGTTACGAAAGTGTATTAATTTTCGCCCAGACAGGGACTTGAACCCAGGACCCTTTGGTTGAAAACCTAACGCTCTACCGACTCAGCTATGCGGGCCCACGCACGAGCATTATCGTACAGCTGCGTGGTGAGCGAGTGATTCGCATGTTGTAATTACTGGCTTATGGCTCCAATGGCGACTTCACCGACTTCCCACTGACGCACCGCTGACGCTAGTTTTCTGTCGTCTTAAAACGATGGACATACCTCCAAGCAGCTGCGAGATCTTAAGAAAAGAAACGCTGCACCACTGCCTTCGCCGCACTCGAATGATTCAATTGCGATTCTTAAAAAGAATTGAATGTTCGCTCTGTCCAACACTTTCGAGCACATCTGTGTACTCACGATCTCAGCGACGGCTTTCTGCAGTCCCAGCGTCAGTGCGAGGTGAACCGATGGCCACAGTAAGCAGCGGTCGTCGCGAAACTCAGTAGTCTTAAACGGAAACTTTCGTCTTGTTGAGAATGGCGTCACTGGTTTGCACCCGCATTCGCCCACGCATGTCACATGTGTGCGAAAATTTTTGCTCCTCTCTTTACGCAAAATCGCACGCAGCCGGTAGGATTCGAACCTACGCTCCCATAGGGAATCTGATTTCGAGTCAGACGCCTTAACCACTCGGCCACGACTGCCGGTAGCGCGGCGTTGTCCCGACACATGCAAATGCTACCGTTTGAAGCACTGTGGTGTCAGAAAACGGCGTAGCTGCATTATTTTCCGTAGCGTTTCCACCGCTACCAGACGAATCGCTACCAAAGTTTTAAAATTTCCGCCCGGACAGGGACTTGAACCCTGGACCCTTAGGTTAAAAGCCTAATGCTCTACCGACTGAGCTATCCGGGCTCGGACGACGGTGTGAGACCTCCCACGATGCACAACTGTACATTGACTCATGTCCTTTACTGTTGTGCAATCGTTGCATGGGGCCGTTACTAATAAAACGTCGCCTAAATGCTGTCTGCAAACTTATCGCGCTAAGCTCGTAACACACTATCGAAGACTGCTGGCACACGATGCAACAACAAATTGCACCAGTTGTTACGTCTCATACGTTGGAGCAGAGAATTGACGTGTTTTGTCGACACTCACTGGGCAATTGGAAAATTCGCAAGCATTTCGAATGCAATGTTTCCCACGTTTTCGCTCATTTCGCGGTTCCGTTGAAGACGTTCTTCACCACCTGACACAGAAAAAGGAACGCAGTCGGTAGGGCTTTTTTGATTCTTTTCCTTCAAAGGGAGTTAGTTTTCTAGTGAGTTCCTCTTATGGCATGCACTAGACAACCAGAACTGCTACAGCAGAGAGTCATTTTTGTTGTCAGCTGTAGTTGCATTATCACCAACGCAGAGCAATTCCATTGGCGTCGCATCAAAACGAATACCTGCCGAAACCCGGGATCGAACCAGGGACCTTTAGATCTTCAGTCTAACGCTCTCCCAACTGAGCTATTTCGGCTGACATTGAACGTTGCTGTTTGCATGTGTTCGTTCAGCTCTGCCTCGTTGCCAATTTCACAGTCACCTTCGTCTGATAAGACACAGGGACGCTGAAAGGCGAGCAGCCGATGCAGTGAAGTCCCACACACATTTCTTCTGCTTCCATCATCGTAACAAGCAAACATGTCGACTCGACTCGTGTAATATTCACTTCGCTGACTTCACGTGACGCCGCGCTGACGCTAGAAAACCCGTGCTATGTCGATGTCAGGGGCAACTCGTGTGCAGAGAACGAGACACAAGAAGGAGTGAGCCTCTCCACCGTATGAGAGGCAGTATCTAGCAGATACACACGGTAAAACATTCGACTTGCGTTAGCTCGTAAATTGCTACACGTCATCGTCTGCAAGCTAAAAAGGACACATCTGCACTGCCCAGTGAGGCGACACTTGTACTAACACCCGGTGGGCGGCTGTGAGACGAGGAGATGAGCTGCGGCTTCTGGGCGCGACTGTAACGCTGCGCCCTGGATCAAATAACTGGTGACCCATGTGTTTAGTAGTGACGCAACTGCTAGGATGCACCTGAACGTCCATCTTTTGAGAGAGAGAAAATTTTCGCAGTCGGCAGGACTCGAACCTACGCTCCCAGAGGGAATCTGATTTCAAGTCAGACGCCTTAACCACTCGGCCACGACTGCCGGTGGCAGAAGCGACTCCCGACAAGTGAAACGGCCATCTTTAGAAGCAATCTGATGGCAGAAAGCGGCGTGGCCTCACTCTTTCCTGTAGGGTTTCCATTAGCCGTTACGAAAGTGTATTAATTTTCGCCCAGACAGGGACTTGAACCCAGGACCCTTTGGTTGAAAACCTAACGCTCTACCGACTCAGCTATGCGGGCCCACGCACGAGCATTATCGTACAGCTGCGTGGTGAGCGAGTGATTCGCATGTTGTAATTACTGGCTTATGGCTCCAATGGCGACTTCACCGACTTCCCACTGACGCACCGCTGACGCTAGTTTTCTGTCGTCTTAAAACGATGGACATACCTCCAAGCAGCTGCGAGATCTTAAGAAAAGAAACGCTGCACCACTGCCTTCGCCGCACTCGAATGATTCAATTGCGATTCTTAAAAAGAATTGAATGTTCGCTCTGTCCAACACTTTCGAGCACATCTGTGTACTCACGATCTCAGCGACGGCTTTCTGCAGTCCCAGCGTCAGTGCGAGGTGAACCGATGGCCACAGTAAGCAGCGGTCGTCGCGAAACTCAGTAGTCTTAAACGGAAACTTTCGTCTTGTTGAGAATGGCGTCACTGGTTTGCACCCGCATTCGCCCACGCATGTCACATGTGTGCGAAAATTTTTGCTCCTCTCTTTACGCAAAATCGCACGCAGCCGGTAGGATTCGAACCTACGCTCCCATAGGGAATCTGATTTCGAGTCAGACGCCTTAACCACTCGGCCACGACTGCCGGTAGCGCGGCGTTGTCCCGACACATGCAAATGCTACCGTTTGAAGCACTGTGGTGTCAGAAAACGGCGTAGCTGCATTATTTTCCGTAGCGTTTCCACCGCTACCAGACGAATCGCTACCAAAGTTTTAAAATTTCCGCCCGGACAGGGACTTGAACCCTGGACCCTTAGGTTAAAAGCCTAATGCTCTACCGACTGAGCTATCCGGGCTCGGACGACGGTGTGAGACCTCCCACGATGCACAACTGTACATTGACTCATGTCCTTTACTGTTGTGCAATCGTTGCATGGGGCCGTTACTAATAAAACGTCGCCTAAATGCTGTCTGCAAACTTATCGCGCTAAGCTCGTAACACACTATCGAAGACTGCTGGCACACGATGCAACAACAAATTGCACCAGTTGTTACGTCTCATACGTTGGAGCAGAGAATTGACGTGTTTTGTCGACACTCACTGGGCAATTGGAAAATTCGCAAGCATTTCGAATGCAATGTTTCCCACGTTTTCGCTCATTTCGCGGTTCCGTTGAAGACGTTCTTCACCACCTGACACAGAAAAAGGAACGCAGTCGGTAGGGCTTTTTTGATTCTTTTCCTTCAAAGGGAGTTAGTTTTCTAGTGAGTTCCTCTTATGGCATGCACTAGACAACCAGAACTGCTACAGCAGAGAGTCATTTTTGTTGTCAGCTGTAGTTGCATTATCACCAACGCAGAGCAATTCCATTGGCGTCGCATCAAAACGAATACCTGCCGAAACCCGGGATCGAACCAGGGACCTTTAGATCTTCAGTCTAACGCTCTCCCAACTGAGCTATTTCGGCTGACATTGAACGTTGCTGTTTGCATGTGTTCGTTCAGCTCTGCCTCGTTGCCAATTTCACAGTCACCTTCGTCTGATAAGACACAGGGACGCTGAAAGGCGAGCAGCCGATGCAGTGAAGTCCCACACACATTTCTTCTGCTTCCATCATCGTAACAAGCAAACATGTCGACTCGACTCGTGTAATATTCACTTCGCTGACTTCACGTGACGCCGCGCTGACGCTAGAAAACCCGTGCTATGTCGATGTCAGGGGCAACTCGTGTGCAGAGAACGAGACACAAGAAGGAGTGAGCCTCTCCACCGTATGAGAGGCAGTATCTAGCAGATACACACGGTAAAACATTCGACTTGCGTTAGCTCGTAAATTGCTACACGTCATCGTCTGCAAGCTAAAAAGGACACATCTGCACTGCCCAGTGAGGCGACACTTGTACTAACACCCGGTGGGCGGCTGTGAGACGAGGAGATGAGCTGCGGCTTCTGGGCGCGACTGTAACGCTGCGCCCTGGATCAAATAACTGGTGACCCATGTGTTTAGTAGTGACGCAACTGCTAGGATGCACCTGAACGTCCATCTTTTGAGAGAGAGAAAATTTTCGCAGTCGGCAGGACTCGAACCTACGCTCCCAGAGGGAATCTGATTTCAAGTCAGACGCCTTAACCACTCGGCCACGACTGCCGGTGGCAGAAGCGACTCCCGACAAGTGAAACGGCCATCTTTAGAAGCAATCTGATGGCAGAAAGCGGCGTGGCCTCACTCTTTCCTGTAGGGTTTCCATTAGCCGTTACGAAAGTGTATTAATTTTCGCCCAGACAGGGACTTGAACCCAGGACCCTTTGGTTGAAAACCTAACGCTCTACCGACTCAGCTATGCGGGCCCACGCACGAGCATTATCGTACAGCTGCGTGGTGAGCGAGTGATTCGCATGTTGTAATTACTGGCTTATGGCTCCAATGGCGACTTCACCGACTTCCCACTGACGCACCGCTGACGCTAGTTTTCTGTCGTCTTAAAACGATGGACATACCTCCAAGCAGCTGCGAGATCTTAAGAAAAGAAACGCTGCACCACTGCCTTCGCCGCACTCGAATGATTCAATTGCGATTCTTAAAAAGAATTGAATGTTCGCTCTGTCCAACACTTTCGAGCACATCTGTGTACTCACGATCTCAGCGACGGCTTTCTGCAGTCCCAGCGTCAGTGCGAGGTGAACCGATGGCCACAGTAAGCAGCGGTCGTCGCGAAACTCAGTATTCTTAAACGGAAACTTTCGTCTTGTTGAGAATGGCGTCACTGGTTTGCACCCGCATTCGCCCACGCATGTCACATGTGTGCGAAAATTTTTGCTCCTCTCTTTACGCAAAATCGCACGCAGCCGGTAGGATTCGAACCTACGCTCCCATAGGGAATCTGATTTCGAGTCAGACGCCTTAACCACTCGGCCACGACTGCCGGTAGCGCGGCGTTGTCCCGACACATGCAAATGCTACCGTTTGAAGCACTGTGGTGTCAGAAAACGGCGTAGCTGCATTATTTTCCGTAGCGTTTCCACCGCTACCAGACGAATCGCTACCAAAGTTTTAAAATTTCCGCCCGGACAGGGACTTGAACCCTGGACCCTTAGGTTAAAAGCCTAATGCTCTACCGACTGAGCTATCCGGGCTCGGACGACGGTGTGAGACCTCCCACGATGCACAACTGTACATTGACTCATGTCCTTTACTGTTGTGCAATCGTTGCATGGGGCCGTTACTAATAAAACGTCGCCTAAATGCTGTCTGCAAACTTATCGCGCTAAGCTCGTAACACACTATCGAAGACTGCTGGCACACGATGCAACAACAAATTGCACCAGTTGTTACGTCTCATACGTTGGAGCAGAGAATTGACGTGTTTTGTCGACACTCACTGGGCAATTGGAAAATTCGCAAGCATTTCGAATGCAATGTTTCCCACGTTTTCGCTCATTTCGCGGTTCCGTTGAAGACGTTCTTCACCACCTGACACAGAAAAAGGAACGCAGTCGGTAGGGCTTTTTTGATTCTTTTCCTTCAAAGGGAGTTAGTTTTCTAGTGAGTTCCTCTTATGGCATGCACTAGACAACCAGAACTGCTACAGCAGAGAGTCATTTTTGTTGTCAGCTGTAGTTGCATTATCACCAACGCAGAGCAATTCCATTGGCGTCGCATCAAAACGAATACCTGCCGAAACCCGGGATCGAACCAGGGACCTTTAGATCTTCAGTCTAACGCTCTCCCAACTGAGCTATTTCGGCTGACATTGAACGTTGCTGTTTGCATGTGTTCGTTCAGCTCTGCCTCGTTGCCAATTTCACAGTCACCTTCGTCTGATAAGACACAGGGACGCTGAAAGGCGAGCAGCCGATGCAGTGAAGTCCCACACACATTTCTTCTGCTTCCATCATCGTAACAAGCAAACATGTCGACTCGACTCGTGTAATATTCACTTCGCTGACTTCACGTGACGCCGCGCTGACGCTAGAAAACCCGTGCTATGTCGATGTCAGGGGCAACTCGTGTGCAGAGAACGAGACACAAGAAGGAGTGAGCCTCTCCACCGTATGAGAGGCAGTATCTAGCAGATACACACGGTAAAACATTCGACTTGCGTTAGCTCGTAAATTGCTACACGTCATCGTCTGCAAGCTAAAAAGGACACATCTGCACTGCCCAGTGAGGCGACACTTGTACTAACACCCGGTGGGCGGCTGTGAGACGAGGAGATGAGCTGCGGCTTCTGGGCGCGACTGTAACGCTGCGCCCTGGATCAAATAACTGGTGACCCATGTGTTTAGTAGTGACGCAACTGCTAGGATGCACCTGAACGTCCATCTTTTGAGAGAGAGAAAATTTTCGCAGTCGGCAGGACTCGAACCTACGCTCCCAGAGGGAATCTGATTTCAAGTCAGACGCCTTAACCACTCGGCCACGACTGCCGGTGGCAGAAGCGACTCCCGACAAGTGAAACGGCCATCTTTAGAAGCAATCTGATGGCAGAAAGCGGCGTGGCCTCACTCTTTCCTGTAGGGTTTCCATTAGCCGTTACGAAAGTGTATTAATTTTCGCCCAGACAGGGACTTGAACCCAGGACCCTTTGGTTGAAAACCTAACGCTCTACCGACTCAGCTATGCGGGCCCACGCACGAGCATTATCGTACAGCTGCGTGGTGAGCGAGTGATTCGCATGTTGTAATTACTGGCTTATGGCTCCAATGGCGACTTCACCGACTTCCCACTGACGCACCGCTGACGCTAGTTTTCTGTCGTCTTAAAACGATGGACATACCTCCAAGCAGCTGCGAGATCTTAAGAAAAGAAACGCTGCACCACTGCCTTCGCCGCACTCGAATGATTCAATTGCGATTCTTAAAAAGAATTGAATGTTCGCTCTGTCCAACACTTTCGAGCACATCTGTGTACTCACGATCTCAGCGACGGCTTTCTGCAGTCCCAGCGTCAGTGCGAGGTGAACCGATGGCCACAGTAAGCAGCGGTCGTCGCGAAACTCAGTATTCTTAAACGGAAACTTTCGTCTTGTTGAGAATGGCGTCACTGGTTTGCACCCGCATTCGCCCACGCATGTCACATGTGTGCGAAAATTTTTGGTCCTCTCTTTACGCAAAATCGCACGCAGCCGGTAGGATTCGAACCTACGCTCCCATAGGGAATCTGATTTCGAGTCAGACGCCTTAACCACTCGGCCACGACTGCCGGTAGCGCGGCGTTGTCCCGACACATGCAAATGCTACCGTTTGAAGCACTGTGGTGTCAGAAAACGGCGTAGCTGCATTATTTTCCGTAGCGTTTCCACCGCTACCAGACGAATCGCTACCAAAGTTTTAAAATTTCCGCCCGGACAGGGACTTGAACCCTGGACCCTTAGGTTAAAAGCCTAATGCTCTACCGACTGAGCTATCCGGGCTCGGACGACGGTGTGAGACCTCCCACGATGCACAACTGTACATTGACTCATGTCCTTTACTGTTGTGCAATCGTTGCATGGGGCCGTTACTAATAAAACGTCGCCTAAATGCTGTCTGCAAACTTATCGCGCTAAGCTCGTAACACACTATCGAAGACTGCTGGCACACGATGCAACAACAAATTGCACCAGTTGTTACGTCTCATACGTTGGAGCAGAGAATTGACGTGTTTTGTCGACACTCACTGGGCAATTGGAAAATTCGCAAGCATTTCGAATGCAATGTTTCCCACGTTTTCGCTCATTTCGCGGTTCCGTTGAAGACGTTCTTCACCACCTGACACAGAAAAAGGAACGCAGTCGGTAGGGCTTTTTTGATTCTTTTCCTTCAAAGGGAGTTAGTTTTCTAGTGAGTTCCTCTTATGGCATGCACTAGACAACCAGAACTGCTACAGCAGAGAGTCATTTTTGTTGTCAGCTGTAGTTGCATTATCACCAACGCAGAGCAATTCCATTGGCGTCGCATCAAAACGAATACCTGCCGAAACCCGGGATCGAACCAGGGACCTTTAGATCTTCAGTCTAACGCTCTCCCAACTGAGCTATTTCGGCTGACATTGAACGTTGCTGTTTGCATGTGTTCGTTCAGCTCTGCCTCGTTGCCAATTTCACAGTCACCTTCGTCTGATAAGACACAGGGACGCTGAAAGGCGAGCAGCCGATGCAGTGAAGTCCCACACACATTTCTTCTGCTTCCATCATCGTAACAAGCAAACATGTCGACTCGACTCGTGTAATATTCACTTCGCTGACTTCACGTGACGCCGCGCTGACGCTAGAAAACCCGTGCTATGTCGATGTCAGGGGCAACTCGTGTGCAGAGAACGAGACACAAGAAGGAGTGAGCCTCTCCACCGTATGAGAGGCAGTATCTAGCAGATACACACGGTAAAACATTCGACTTGCGTTAGCTCGTAAATTGCTACACGTCATCGTCTGCAAGCTAAAAAGGACACATCTGCACTGCCCAGTGAGGCGACACTTGTACTAACACCCGGTGGGCGGCTGTGAGACGAGGAGATGAGCTGCGGCTTCTGGGCGCGACTGTAACGCTGCGCCCTGGATCAAATAACTGGTGACCCATGTGTTTAGTAGTGACGCAACTGCTAGGATGCACCTGAACGTCCATCTTTTGAGAGAGAGAAAATTTTCGCAGTCGGCAGGACTCGAACCTACGCTCCCAGAGGGAATCTGATTTCAAGTCAGACGCCTTAACCACTCGGCCACGACTGCCGGTGGCAGAAGCGACTCCCGACAAGTGAAACGGCCATCTTTAGAAGCAATCTGATGGCAGAAAGCGGCGTGGCCTCACTCTTTCCTGTAGGGTTTCCATTAGCCGTTACGAAAGTGTATTAATTTTCGCCCAGACAGGGACTTGAACCCAGGACCCTTTGGTTGAAAACCTAACGCTCTACCGACTCAGCTATGCGGGCCCACGCACGAGCATTATCGTACAGCTGCGTGGTGAGCGAGTGATTCGCATGTTGTAATTACTGGCTTATGGCTCCAATGGCGACTTCACCGACTTCCCACTGACGCACCGCTGACGCTAGTTTTCTGTCGTCTTAAAACGATGGACATACCTCCAAGCAGCTGCGAGATCTTAAGAAAAGAAACGCTGCACCACTGCCTTCGCCGCACTCGAATGATTCAATTGCGATTCTTAAAAAGAATTGAATGTTCGCTCTGTCCAACACTTTCGAGCACATCTGTGTACTCACGATCTCAGCGACGGCTTTCTGCAGTCCCAGCGTCAGTGCGAGGTGAACCGATGGCCACAGTAAGCAGCGGTCGTCGCGAAACTCAGTATTCTTAAACGGAAACTTTCGTCTTGTTGAGAATGGCGTCACTGGTTTGCACCCGCATTCGCCCACGCATGTCACATGTGTGCGAAAATTTTTGCTCCTCTCTTTACGCAAAATCGCACGCAGCCGGTAGGATTCGAACCTACGCTCCCATAGGGAATCTGATTTCGAGTCAGACGCCTTAACCACTCGGCCACGACTGCCGGTAGCGCGGCGTTGTCCCGACACATGCAAATGCTACCGTTTGAAGCACTGTGGTGTCAGAAAACGGCGTAGCTGCATTATTTTCCGTAGCGTTTCCACCGCTACCAGACGAATCGCTACCAAAGTTTTAAAATTTCCGCCCGGACAGGGACTTGAACCCTGGACCCTTAGGTTAAAAGCCTAATGCTCTACCGACTGAGCTATCCGGGCTCGGACGACGGTGTGAGACCTCCCACGATGCACAACTGTACATTGACTCATGTCCTTTACTGTTGTGCAATCGTTGCATGGGGCCGTTACTAATAAAACGTCGCCTAAATGCTGTCTGCAAACTTATCGCGCTAAGCTCGTAACACACTATCGAAGACTGCTGGCACACGATGCAACAACAAATTGCACCAGTTGTTACGTCTCATACGTTGGAGCAGAGAATTGACGTGTTTTGTCGACACTCACTGGGCAATTGGAAAATTCGCAAGCATTTCGAATGCAATGTTTCCCACGTTTTCGCTCATTTCGCGGTTCCGTTGAAGACGTTCTTCACCACCTGACACAGAAAAAGGAACGCAGTCGGTAGGGCTTTTTTGATTCTTTTCCTTCAAAGGGAGTTAGTTTTCTAGTGAGTTCCTCTTATGGCATGCACTAGACAACCAGAACTGCTACAGCAGAGAGTCATTTTTGTTGTCAGCTGTAGTTGCATTATCACCAACGCAGAGCAATTCCATTGGCGTCGCATCAAACGAATACCTGCGAAACCCGGGATCGAACCAGGGACCTTTAGATCTTCAGTCTAACGCTCTCCCAACTGAGCTATTTCGGCTGACATTGAACGTTGCTGTTTGCATGTGTTCGTTCAGCTCTGCCTCGTTGCCAATTTCACAGTCACCTTCGTCTGATAAGACACAGGGACGCTGAAAGGCGAGCAGCCGATGCAGTGAAGTCCCACACACATTTCTTCTGCTTCCATCATCGTAACAAGCAAACATGTCGACTCGACTCGTGTAATATTCACTTCGCTGACTTCACGTGACGCCGCGCTGACGCTAGAAAACCCGTGCTATGTCGATGTCAGGGGCAACTCGTGTGCAGAGAACGAGACACAAGAAGGAGTGAGCCTCTCCACCGTATGAGAGGCAGTATCTAGCAGATACACACGGTAAAACATTCGACTTGCGTTAGCTCGTAAATTGCTACACGTCATCGTCTGCAAGCTAAAAAGGACACATCTGCACTGCCCAGTGAGGCGACACTTGTACTAACACCCGGTGGGCGGCTGTGAGACGAGGAGATGAGCTGCGGCTTCTGGGCGCGACTGTAACGCTGCGCCCTGGATCAAATAACTGGTGACCCATGTGTTTAGTAGTGACGCAACTGCTAGGATGCACCTGAACGTCCATCTTTTGAGAGAGAGAAAATTTTCGCAGTCGGCAGGACTCGAACCTACGCTCCCAGAGGGAATCTGATTTCAAGTCAGACGCCTTAACCACTCGGCCACGACTGCCGGTGGCAGAAGCGACTCCCGACAAGTGAAACGGCCATCTTTAGAAGCAATCTGATGGCAGAAAGCGGCGTGGCCTCACTCTTTCCTGTAGGGTTTCCATTAGCCGTTACGAAAGTGTATTAATTTTCGCCCAGACAGGGACTTGAACCCAGGACCCTTTGGTTGAAAACCTAACGCTCTACCGACTCAGCTATGCGGGCCCACGCACGAGCATTATCGTACAGCTGCGTGGTGAGCGAGTGATTCGCATGTTGTAATTACTGGCTTATGGCTCCAATGGCGACTTCACCGACTTCCCACTGACGCACCGCTGACGCTAGTTTTCTGTCGTCTTAAAACGATGGACATACCTCCAAGCAGCTGCGAGATCTTAAGAAAAGAAACGCTGCACCACTGCCTTCGCCGCACTCGAATGATTCAATTGCGATTCTTAAAAAGAATTGAATGTTCGCTCTGTCCAACACTTTCGAGCACATCTGTGTACTCACGATCTCAGCGACGGCTTTCTGCAGTCCCAGCGTCAGTGCGAGGTGAACCGATGGCCACAGTAAGCAGCGGTCGTCGCGAAACTCAGTATTCTTAAACGGAAACTTTCGTCTTGTTGAGAATGGCGTCACTGGTTTGCACCCGCATTCGCCCACGCATGTCACATGTGTGCGAAAATTTTTGCTCCTCTCTTTACGCAAAATCGCACGCAGCCGGTAGGATTCGAACCTACGCTCCCATAGGGAATCTGATTTCGAGTCAGACGCCTTAACCACTCGGCCACGACTGCCGGTAGCGCGGCGTTGTCCCGACACATGCAAATGCTACCGTTTGAAGCACTGTGGTGTCAGAAAACGGCGTAGCTGCATTATTTTCCGTAGCGTTTCCACCGCTACCAGACGAATCGCTACCAAAGTTTTAAAATTTCCGCCCGGACAGGGACTTGAACCCTGGACCCTTAGGTTAAAAGCCTAATGCTCTACCGACTGAGCTATCCGGGCTCGGACGACGGTGTGAGACCTCCCACGATGCACAACTGTACATTGACTCATGTCCTTTACTGTTGTGCAATCGTTGCATGGGGCCGTTACTAATAAAACGTCGCCTAAATGCTGTCTGCAAACTTATCGCGCTAAGCTCGTAACACACTATCGAAGACTGCTGGCACACGATGCAACAACAAATTGCACCAGTTGTTACGTCTCATACGTTGGAGCAGAGAATTGACGTGTTTTGTCGACACTCACTGGGCAATTGAAAATTCGCAAGCATTTCGAATGCAATGTTTCCCACGTTTTCGCTCATTTCGCGGTTCCGTTGAAGACGTTCTTCCACCACCTGACACAGAAAAAGGAACGCAGTCGGTAGGGCTTTTTTGATT